>NC_068979.1:19892443-20042443 GCF_016808095.1 Vigna angularis | reverse complement strand
TTACTTTTAATTATATTAAAGGAATATCTTATTAACAAATATAGTGAATCTATATAATAAAAAATATTAATATTAAAATAATTCTTTAAATAAAGGTGACAATGAGAGGAAAAGAAATTGAGTCCTATTTTAGGAGTTTTCATACTTCTTAGCTAGAACAATACTTTTATATTTTGTAGTTTCATATTATATAAGAGTTAAGGTAATGAGAGGAAAAGAAATTGAGTCCTATTTTAGGAGTTTTGAAACTTCTTAGCTAGAACAATACTTTTATATTTTGTAGTTTCATATTATTTAAGAGTTAAGGTAATGAGAAATTTAATCATACTTTCCTTTTTCAATATTTTTCAAAATTAATAATATTTCATATGCGATAATTTACTTTTGACAATTTATAATGTAGATTTAACCGAGTTTTATGAAAGTAAAAAGTGACCATCATAAGGATCTATTTTCATTTTCTTTAAATTTTATATTTTGGAATTAATATTGTTATATATTTATTATTAAATATTTTGAGTGTAAAATGTAGAATTTATCTGTATTCTTTCTTAATCACATATATTTGCCTATATTTTCTTTTTAGTGTGAAAGCGTCCTTATGTTGTCGGTCCTGAGCCCCAAGACTTTGGTGGTATGCAACATTAAATGACACACATGGGCACAACAATTAATCTACAAGAATCCTAGACGATGCATTCAATTTCGATTCAATTACATAACAACTACGTCACTGTGCTCTCATTTTATGTTTGCATCCTCCAATTACACATAACCGCCAATGCTTTTGTTTTTATACCATCCAACCGATTACTTAATTTGTTTTTCTTTTTACAAAAAGGTGAAAGTTTATTAGCTCGAGAAACTACAAGGAACACTATATAAGTTATGAATATACACTCTTCTAATACTATGAATGAAGTGCACTATGTTAATCCACCCACTTAGGTCGTCTTAATTATGTTTTAGTATAGAATTAAGATGTCCTTAGACGATTTTCTTCTCACTTCTTTGCTTCTCATTCGAGATAGTCACATTTTCATTTACTCCTCTTGATATGAGATGTTAAATGTTAAAGGAAGTATTTGCAAGTTGTTTTAACAAATGCACATTTTGTCATTAGGACTATTTGAAAAGAAAATCTGGTTTCGGTGAGTTCATACAGACCACAAAACAAAATACCAAATCAAATTCCATCCTTCTTTTGTTAAGCTTCATAACACGATATATATGTAAAGTTAATCACTTTTAATTTGTAGTATGAAAATGCATTATGGTAAGTTGGTTCATGGTTGTAGAACCACCAACCACTCCAAATTGAGTCTTTTCTAGAAAACTTTGAAAAAAGAAATAATATAGTAAGAAATTCTTTGTTGATTCCTTGTTTCCCTAGGTAGAAAAATAAACTGATTGCTAAAATTAATACACATATGTGGGAATATGCCAAACAACTTTGCTCCTCTGCATGTGGTCTCCAACAATATAATGAGACTGAATTAATAAAGGATTAGTGTATATAGTAAACTAAGGAACCATAAAGTATAGTGAGTCAGTGCAATGCAAGCAAATTGTGCAGTGTTGTGTGTTTGTTTTTGGTACATATCTTGAGTGTTGCTTAGACGTGTTGGAATGGCATTCCTTCAATAACAGGCTCCGATCCCGAGAATAATTTTTTAATGCAGATGCCAGATGAACTCCCCCTGACCACTATTGTAACATTTGCTTTGCCTTTTCTTGTATCTTCAACTATTGGAGTTTTCATATAAAGATTCATTATTTGAAAGTACTATAACAGGATATTATTAGGATAAGATAACAAAACAATAATGACTACTATATATATATTACTGCACCAACCTTCGTTCGGTCTATTATTGACCTTCAAATTTTAGCTTTACAAACTCAAGAATGAGAGCCATTCAACTAGCATAGGATTCTAATCTTCATCTCCACGTGATTTGTCGCTTTACACCACATGACTCCATCACTTAATATCACACAAAAATTTACACAGAACCTTCCCACTCTCAACATTATAATCTGAGGTTGGTGGGGGTCATCTGCTCTTGTGTCACTTCTCAGTATATTTTGGAATTTTCTTTGTCATGTCTATTTTCTTGCTACCCTTATACGTTACGTGCTATCACACCCCTTGAGCAAATTTTCATTTCCTTCTGTTTTTTACCAACAAATGAAGTGTACAAGAGAGATATAAGAAACATAAGTTAAAGGGTAAATTTATAACAATTCAGATGCTTACCCATTAAATAGACTTCCCTAATCTAAATTGTTAAACTTTATGTAGTAGTTGGCGCACTAAATGTGGAGGAAAAGGTTGTTTAATGGAGATGTGGGACCGTATTGTAATACCCTGAAACTCTCAAAGAAGAAGATGACAGAAGACTATGAAGCTAAAACTGAGTCTATGGCTATAGGACCTATTAAGTGGGGCTTTGCTCTCAGTCAATCAACAATAAGAAGCATCTGTCTGTAGCATATCCCTACCCCATTGAAAAGGATTTCACTCCCACTTTGCATTTTGAAACTCCCACATTTAGATGCTCAGCTTATCTTCCCTTTATTACCTAGATTTTCTCATTCTTGCGCATGGTCATGAACAGAGCACATAAACACATAGGCCCGCATTCATACAGGAATTAAACTAGTTCAGTTATTTTGGCTTTTCACTATTCTTAGGTGAATCCAATCCAAAACATTCATCAATGTTTAGCATACCTATGTACGACTTAAGCAAAAACATTTTAAATAATACTTTTAGATCGATTATTCATCAACAAAAGTTGATTTCTTTGGTACTTTAATTAGTACTCCGATTTAAACGTAGTAACATGAGATACAAGTCCTATAACCAACTTAACCTACCTTGGTCAGCTTTCTTCTGTACATTTACAAAGAATCATAGATAGATAGAACGCATTACTTCATAAATTTACAGATAAGGAAACATGTTTTTTATGCAATACCAAACAAATCAGATAAACATGACAACGTCAATTATATTTTACTTTATCAGATTACAATTGCACAGAGAGAGAGAGAGAGAGAGAGAGAGAGAGAGAGAGAGAGAGAGAGAGAGAGAGAGAGAGAGAGAGAGAGAGAGAGAGAGAGAGAGAATCAAAATGAAAGGAAATTAAGATCACGCATGCAATGCAAGCAAATAGGTCATTTTTATTCAGATCATTTTACAAATACCTCCTCTCTAAACTCCTGAATTTAAGTTCTAGCTAGCTAGAATAATAACACAGACATGAAACGACTTAATACAATATTATAGTAACAAGTTACACAAAACTAAATAAATTAGTTCTAGCTAGCTCTAAACTAGCCAATTAAGGTTGGTGAAGGTTACTGTTCCCACCTCTACGATCAATTAGCCCTTTCAACATGGCGTATAAACACAGTTTCTAAGTCTGGCGGAGTGAAGAATTCTCTCGCTCCGCTACGATAGTTGCACTTCAAAGAAGGTTTTCTCTTCCTAGGAGCTGGTGGACACTTCAACGCGGTTGGAATTCTTGCTTCTTCCCCCTTTGGTGTTGTTGAAGAGTCTGCCACGTCACCTTCATCATCTTCTTCTTCTTCTTCTTCCTTTTTCTCTACAGTAGTGGTGTATATTGGCTTCAATGGCGCTCGCAAAGAGATTCCAGCGATGACCCATTTTCTAGTACCATCTGACTCTTCCACTTGTGGCTTCTCCGAGAACCCCATATTTAACCACCAAAAGGGTAATATGAATATGTATGTATAGAAGGGAATAAGCGAATAAAGATGGTTCTTTTACTCTATATTTTTTCCTTTTCTTGTTCACTACTCTTTTGGGTGTAAACTGGTAGAGGAATCGGATGAAACCAGTAGGAAAGTGTTGACTAAAAAGCGATTGGAAAAGAGAGTAAGATAAGGAATAAAGAGGGAAACTAAGAAAGTTTGCACTGAGAAAGATGGAGAAACGGATTAAAAGAAAAAGGAGGTTTTGGTTAAGGTTGAAAGGAAGTGCTTCTTTGAAGATTGCTGAGAGTGAGGGGACAAAGGAAAAGCCATTTTTAAGAGTTTAAAGACTTTCATAAGACTTTTGGTACGCGTACGTGTAAAAGTGTAAAATCATTACCGGTATATGCAATACGCATGTAGTTGTAATTGCTATACAATAATTGTAATTAAAATGCGAATAATTCTAGTAATTACTGTGTTAAATTGTAAAAATCACATAAACTGTCAATTAATATGCACAACATATTATTTTTTACACGTCAAATTTGAGTGAAATGCATTTGCGAGTCCTGAAACTTTACTTAGAAAAAAAATAGTAGAAAACTTTAAGAAAAAAAAAAAGAATTATATTCTCTATATTTGCCATATTCTCAATCCCAAAGCAAGCTATGAATGTCCAAAATCAACGTGGCATTTCCATGTTGGTGAGGTTGCATGTTTGCCCGCAACATCCGATATTCTCATAACATGTTTGGTGAAGTGTTTAGATACCAAAATTCATGTTACATGTTTGGTCAAGCGTTCTGCAGTAACTTATAAGTACCATTCTCACATTTTGTGCTCAACTAAAAGTTTTATATTCACTTTTTTCATAACTACCTTCTTCAGCTTTTTCCATAAATGCTAGAAGAATAATATAATTCTTTTTTCTAAAAAGTATTGTATTTTATTTTCTATATATTAAAATATTTCTTAATCTTTTTATGTTACAGATTTTTTTAAAATAAAAAATTAAACACAACAATTATTTAAATTTGTAATAATAATCATTTTAATTTTATTTAATTAACTTTTAAACATATGAAGATTTTTAGTATTTTTAATTAATTTTTTATTAAAATAATTATTTTATTATATTAAGTTTTTATATTTTTTAATTGAATATCTATTATTTAATTTTATAATCTTTATAATATTTTCAACTAATTAACGTTAAAAATTTTATTATATTTAAGCATGGTCGTATCAAAGTTATGTTGGTGGTACTCTCAGTATGATGATAATAGTGTAAAATGATAGATTACAGAGTCTTAATTTGGTTTTTATATTCTTTTTTTATTTAATTTAATCATAATTTTTTGTTAAAAGTAATAATATTGTCTCTTGAGACTAAATTTATTTTTTGCATAATTATTATACTGTTAGTTTTTATAAAATTAATATTTTTATTAAATATTTCTAAAAGTATTTTTAAATTAACTTTAACTATATTAGTGGATTTCATTTAAATAAATTACTTTCAAACAAATTTTTGTTAAGGTTAAATTAATCGTTTCATACCAATTTTGGTTAAAATAATTCAAGTATATAAAAACTATTAAATTTTTTAATATACTTAAAATTTTATACATATCAAAATTTACATATATAACTATCAATTATACAAGTTTAGATTAATAAAAATTTATTTTAATTAATAAAAATAGCTGTAAAAATATTAGAGTTTATTTAAATATATTTTTTTAATTTATTCATATGTTTCTTAGATTTATTCTAAGTCATATGTACTAATTCTTTAATTTGAATAAACAAAACAAAATTAGATTCTGAATTATGATTAGTTATTGTCCAAATAAATAATTATATTAATGAGAGTAACTTTGACCACTTTAAATAAGGGATTGGTAGACTTCATAGAACAACTAATTCTAAATAAGAAAACTGTAATGATGATAAATTTCTTTTAATCATTTTCCCAGTTGTATGACAATAAAACAATTCAAACAAATGAGAAAAAAATATTCATCATTATTACAAACACAAAAAACACATACATCACAAAACTTATTTTTTTAACCTCTAAATTAATAGATAAACCACCATACAACAATTTTCAAATAACTAATGTTTTAGTTAGGGATACCTCATCCAACCAAATCAAACTCTCTTAATCCACAAGTTTTATAAAATTAAAAATAAAACTATTTGTAACTTTGTAAAAAATACATATTAATATCCAGTTCCATTATACACATCTTCGTCTCATTAACAACTAAAGAAGAAAAATCACAATGACGATAAAAAAAAATAATTTCCAATATCACTTCAATTCATAATAAAATCAAATTGCAAAACTTAATTAAAAAATATATAAATTTTAAATATTCAAAATAACAAAAAATGTTAATAAATTTTTTGAAATAAAATATCCAAATTTATTTTAAATTTAAGTTAATTAAACTATTTAATTTAAATAAATTCAATAAAAACAAATTTGTCACATGCCGACCCAAAGATAGATTGTTAACCAACACCTCCCAAATTTGTCACATGCTGAATAGGAAGGTGCATAAGTTCAACGCGGAACTGTGGAAATTAATGACATTAAATGCAATGTGTTTTAACGTTAAAGCAATATTTTGATATTTCCTACATATTTACTCGTAGAAAAAGGAGATACAAAAGAAGTAATCTTTTTTATAAGTTAAAATCAATTTATATATTCATTTTTATTAATGACTTTTTTTTTTAAGTTGAGATCTATAGTTAGCAATTTAGACTATTTATATTATATTATATATATATATATAACAAATTATTAAATATGTTAGAATTGTTATATTTTATTAGTTAATTTTATAAATTAATTTAATTTATTAATTATATATATATATATATATATATCATGAAATATTTATTACGTAAAAGAATAATAATATTTTAATTTGTTAAAAAGTAAAATTAAAATATTAAAACTTAAAAAAATAAGTGATAGAAGTTATAATTTTTATATGTGAGTATGTTATTCCTTTTTTTCTCTTCATCTCTTTAAAAGAGAAAACTAACGAAAAACTTAAGATGAGAAAATAAAACATCAATATAAGTTATTAATTAATTATTTTTAATGTCTAATTCTCTCGATATATTTTATTTTTAAAAAATTAGAAACTACTCTATTAAAATAAAGATTTATTGTTCATTAATTATTTATATATCTATTTTTGTTTTACTTAAACATTTCTAAATCAAGTTATTGCAATAGAACCGAACATTACGAACTAACATAAATAAATTAAAATATGCTTACTGATTTTGTTTTTGGATTAATAAAATTCGATAAATTAAAGAATAGAAATATAAAACACGTTAATTATTGTACCGATGATTTGAACATTAACTAATGCTGCAGTTGGTCCAAAAACATTTAATTATTGGAAAATTATTAAAAAACAATTCTTAAACCAGATTTAATAATTATATTATTAAGTTTTGGTAAAGCATGTTTTACAAGTACGCGGGCTGATAGTCTGCAAAATTTGATTATTGGACCGTAAGCAGTACTTTTTTATGAGTAAACTTTGATATTAAAAGGAATCTCTTCACTTGATTAAAGAAAAAACCATTGAATAAGAGCTGACCGAAAGAACTGTAAAAAAGAGAGAGAAATGTGGATGCCCTGGTGATAATAGCTGACCGTCGGGCAGGACATAATAGAGAACACTGATTGGGTTTTGGCGCCAAGTTTTTAGCGTATTGGGATTATCAACAGCTAATACTAATACTAATAGAATAATAATAATGAATCCTATGTTATTATCCTTGTGCTTGAAGTGCTTAAAAAAGCTTCATGCGTATTAAAGCACTTTTCTTTTTTCTGTATAATTTTTCATTCGGGGGCCCTTTCTGAACACTTGCTTTTGATTTTGAAAATCAAAGGAAAAGTTTTTTTTTCTAAAGAAATTCCATATGCAACCAGAACTTTGTATTATTGACTGATGTTTTTCATTTCAGCATATTCCTTACAAGTTACAAGTTGTCACCCATATAGTGTTATACAGCATGCTCACTTTAGTTTTTCAAATTTCACAGCTTTTGCCAGTGAAACACTCAAAATCTTTGTTTTTAACTCCTAAACGTTTTTATTTACTATTTTCTATATAAGATAAAGTTTTATTATGTATTTTTACATCCACTAATAAGAAATAACTTTATTATTTTTATTTTATGGAATTATTTCGTAAACACAATTATTTATCTATAATTCATGCACTACTAAAAAACGACATATTACATTAGTTATTTAACACACATTGGTTTTAAAATTGTTTTAGATCCCATTATTGTATTAAAACTGAAAACATTTTATATTGATTACTTTTCAACCAATGTAAAATTGGTCCTTGACACTTTCGACATTGACCACTTGACATGTTAAATTCTCATGTATCTTTGACTTCCTTTCATTCATAGATGACACTATTTTCATTAGCTTCAAAACATTTTTCATCATCGACATGCTCATATTCAAAGTGCAAAGAGGCAAATATAGATTTATATATGACAACATGGTTTCCTTATTGGAGAGCGACCAACAAAGAAGGGGAGTGAGGCGAATTGAGGTAGGAGAGTGAGGTAGTCAAGAAATAACAATGACACAGATATTGATTTAATTATCGATAATAACGATGACAACTCCTTCGCACAACAGTGGCGATGATTAGGGTTCAACACGAGGAGGTGAAACATCGTGCCTCCTTTGCATAGCATCGACGACACCTCCTTTACACAACAATGATGGCAACTCCTTCACATAGCAGTGGTGGTAGCTAGGGTTCAACATGAGACGGTTAAAGGTCACGCCTCCTTTGCACAACAACGAGAACAACAATGATGCAATGTGAAGGCTTCTAATGCGGTGACACCTCTTTTCCAACAATAAAGGTTAAGTGAATGATAATGGAGAAGAGTGAACAAGAGAACATAGACGAGAAGAGACGAGAGAGGACAAAAAGCTCTAGAAACAAAAGGGAAGAGGACACAAATGAATTAAAAGTTATACTACATCAGTTCTACACAATAAGAGTTTAGTATCGTTTTTTTAATTAAAAAATAACATATTGTATTGTATGATCGTTCGGTCAGCTTAGGACCAAACGGTCTCTTCATTCAATAACACCTAACAAATCAGTCAGTCAAGTAACATGAATCGAACGATCGATCTTAAATGAAAATTTGGATTAATGACGACTATCTTAAACCAAAACACGATCATTACCACTTGAACCATAAGTAGGACAATGCTAATTCAAAGCCCATTTTGAAATATGTAAATACAAGTTTAAGATATATTGGTAGGTTCATTACATTTAATCCACATTTATTGCTAGATTGTTGAATCTGTACTGACTTTGACATCGGAGTATCTTTTACAAGTAACCTCCTAGTACAACCGAATAGCAATCGGAGTGAAATGAATGACGAATGGTGACCTATGCAAGGAATTAGACGAACAAAGTTAGGAGAATTGTTAACCTTAATTCTACAAACAAAAACACATATTAATATGTTTTTTTATTTCTTTTTAAATTTCAAGAGATATTATATCGATTAAACCTAACAACAATGTAATATGATTTTCAGTACTTACAAAATTGTTATCGTACAATTTTTCACATCATTCTTTCATAAACCGACATAATATCATCTTGTTATATCTCTATTTTACACTAGTAATACCTCTTAATTTTCCTAGCAATGATATAAGATTAATATTGAATAAATCCTTTGATAGATTTGGTGCTCAAAACCTATCAAAAACACTTCAACATTTTAACACTAAGCACCTTCTTCTTAAAATCTTTGTCAAGTCCATTAAAATGATTTATGATATATTAAACATTTGTTTTTACACATATAAACTAATTTCACCTTGTAGCAAAGGAAACATCTCATGTTCTTATACTAGATTATGTTTTCTTGTTTGTTGTCCAAATTAATCTTTACCAAGTGGAATACAAGACCAAGTTTTTATTATTACTTTTGGTTTAGGTTATTATCTCATGAAATTAGAAAGACTTGCTAAAAAACAAAACAAATAGATGTGAATTTAACTACTACTATTTGTATTTGTCTGGTAATTTATTAACGTAAAATTTAGTGTCATAAAAGTATGTTGATGCGATATAATTGTGAGAATAATCGCCGGCTAGTATAGAAGTTGAAATTAGAATTTAAATATTTATTTGAGAATATAGATGAAAAACTTATGACTGAATATGAAATGGAGAAAATTAATATGTATTAGGGTTGATGATAAACTGAAACTTTAAATGAAAATCAAATTTGAAAACGACTAAAGAGAAAAATAACCTAACAGATAGAGAAAATCATCTCACAAGAAAAAACTTACAAAAGAAAATTGTGCGAGAAGATGATGGAAAAAAAGAAGAATAACTTTGGAAAAAGAGAAGACAATTTTAAAAAAAATTATTGAGGTCATTTTTAATGTTTTCAACTCTACTGACAAAATTCTTAAACTTATTTTTTTATATATTATATATCAAGGAATTGACTCATTTGATAAAGTTGTATAGCACTAATGAAAAAGAAAATGTGTTAAAAAACTCGGACCATTTTTTTAAGAATTTGAACTTAAGTTGCAAACATCTAATATAGAACAGTATAATTATTGTGGCCTTGATGTTAATATTCTATTTAAAAATTAAAATTATTAAACAGATAAGAATTAAATTTCATAGTATTAAGTTCTTTGAAGATCTTTAATAATTTTCATAATGGATGACACCTTATATAATAATTCATTATATCCCAAGTTAAATTAAATAATATTTTAGTCTCGATAAAAAAATAATTTGCTTTCAATGAACATTGATAATGTTATTTACAATTTTACAGAGAAAAATACAAGGAAAATAATGTTTCAATAATTACCAATATATTATTTTCTCTTATATTTTTAGAAAAAATACAAAAAAAAATTATCAAAAATTCTATCTCAAATTTTAGATTTTAAGTTTAAACCTTCTATTATTATTTATTCAAAAAATTTAATTAGTTCTTTAAATTTTGATGGATCTCAATTGAATTATATTTTAAAAGATGTGATGCAATTTTATCATTTATGTTAGGATGTATTAACTACGTTAACTAATGTGTTATATTTTAGTCCATGATTTTTCTTTTCAATTTTTATTTTTTTTAAATTAACATGTGTCAAATGGAAATCTTGTTACATGATAGAGATAATGTGATGTGATCATGATAGTGCCACATATTATTGCTGGTGAAAAAAACTGTGAAAAATCTTAATTTAATTCATGTATTTATTAGTTTGTCACAATTTAGTTTTAATTTTTTTTTAAATAAAGCAATTTCATTTCTTTTATGATTAAATTTAACTTCTATATAAATAATATTTTATTTGATATTTTTATTAAATATTTTTAACAAATTTATTTAAATTTATATTTTAGATTGAACTTTATTTAAATTTTTATTTCAAATATTTATATATTAATAATTTCTATACAAATGTTAGAATTGATTTAAAAGTAATAATTTTATAAATTTAAATTAAAAGTTGGCTTAAATACTTACTCCGTTCCCCTGTTAAGAGGTGAATTTATGTTTAATACCCGGTTTTAAAAATGTTACCTCCGTTCATGTTAACGAGACTTCATTTATACAATTTTTACAACTTTGAGACTCAATAGATTCATTTTTAAAACCGGTATTAAAAAGAAATTCACCTCTTAACATGGGGACGATTACAACTTTAAAAAAGTTTTATAACAATATAATATAAATATATTTAAATGTTAAAATAAAACTTAAATAAATTTTGATGTAAAATATATTTAAATAAACTTAAAATTATTAAAAATATCATTACAATATTTATATAAAAATTAAGTAAAATTCAACGAAAATTCCTACTATGCATTAGAGGAAATAATATGAAATTATTAATATATTGATATTTAAAATAAAATTTAAATAAAGTTTAATGTAAAATATAAATTCAAATAAATTTAATATTATAAAAAAAATTAATAAAAATATCATTATAACATTTTTATAAATATTAAATTTGATTTCAATTTAAAAATAAATGAAATTGTTCTAATTTAAAAAATACTAAAACTTAATTAAAACAATATAACATGTTAAATTGAAATTTTTACATAACACTTATCATAAGAATAATACGTTATACTCTAACAATCAATCACACTAGTTTTGCCATATGACAAAACCATCATTTGACAGATGATAAATTTTATTTTTTAAAAGTAAATAAATAAATCATGAACTAACCTATGATATATTAGTTAACCTAGTTAGTACATCACTAATAAAAAAAATCAAAATTATATCACATTTTCAAAAATAAAAATGCAATCAAAATCTAAATATCTAATTAAAATTTGGAAACAAATACTAAAACTAACATTTTAAAGGGAAGACAGAATATATTTATTACTATTCCAAAATACTCATTTTCTTACGTTTCTACTTACTCATCCTCGTAGCATGTCTTATCACTAGTGAAATCTGAATTTTTTATGCTTCAAATCAAGTATCATCTTTGCTTACGTCAATAAAAGATTACCAATTTTGTTGCTTCTTGACGTCGTCATTCTCAATCGTGTAAAGCAGCAATATTCTGCAAGTAGATGATAACTACATCCACTGTATAAGAATCTTTAAATATTTGAAAACATCATACTATTATATTAACAATACTTATAGTAAATGTAGGTGTGTTTCGGAACAGAATAAGATTAAATATACTTTTAGTTTTAAATTTAGATTTAAAATTGAAATTTGTTTTTTTCTTTTAAATTTTAATATATTTTTATTTTTAAATTGTAAAAATAAACTAATCTAATCTTTTTAATTCATCTATATTAATTTTTTACATTTTAAACTATGTTTTAGACTGGTAACTATTTCACATATTTAAGCTACAATATATCTCGAATAGTATAAATAGTTCAAATATAAAAGCAGTTTAATACATCAAATTTATAACAAAGATAAATTTAAATTTTATGTACAAATTTAGAGATATTTAACTAGTGCTCTTCTATTGGAAGAAGTTTCAATTTCAAAAGAGACTAGTCCTAATATCAACGTTTTGGTTCCAGTTTCAGATCAGAAGGGGCATTTTGTAATAACACCTATGATATCTATCTATGTTGAGCCTTTCTTCTTAGAACATCTAAAACACATGAAAGGGTGAACCATCACATTTAAGACTATATAGTTAGATTGCCATGCCACAGGTAACAAAGGTATAAGAGAGATTAAATATACACCTGAAATATTGTCAATTCAGTCATGATAGAAAAGAAAATCAAAGGTTTAAGGAATATATCCAACGAAGGACAAACAGTAGAAAGGAGGTTATGTTTTTCCTTTAAGGGATGGATCGAAGTGCTTTCGCACGAGTATAATGCAACTTTCAGGCTGGTTTTCTTACAACCTTGAATAACCTCTATTGTCTTCGTATTGCTCCATGAATTCATCATTGAACTTCTTGAAACTATCCATAATAGCAGGCATGTCTTCCTCAGCTGGTAAAATAGTTGTCCTCAAATGGAAAACCCTATCAGCAAAAGTTTGACACAATCATTAGACACTAGCTAAAGAAAACAAGTGGAATGATTATTTTCTGTACGTTCACTTCAAAAATATATTATCAAGTACTGAGCGGAGGAGCCTTGGGATACTGATATATATGTCCATGGACAAAAAACAAATATCCCTATAATTACTGCATAGCTGACAGAGAAATAACTCTTATATGGCCTAGTTAAAGCACATTCTCCTTCCATGACAAACATGGGACCAAAACCAAGCATGTGATCATTCTAAAGAAAAAGGGATACAACTTCAAAGTAGAGGGATAAGTATTTACCCTTCTTTCTGTCCAAATCCTGAACCAGGGACTGTGGATATGCCAGTAGCTTCCAAAAGCTTAAGGCAGTAGAAAACATCTGCAACCTTTCCAGCCTGTTTAGCAGCATCTATAGCTCTAGGTGGCAAGCGTATTTGAGGGAAAGAGTACATAGCACCTGAACAAAATTTTAGGAATTAATAATGTTTTACAAGGCATGAGACAAACCAAGATTGTAATTGAAGCATAAGAATTCCAGTTGTTTTGGAATACTATTGTTTATACCTTCAGTAAAATTACAAACAACATTTCTGCAACTGTTGAATCCATCAGTCATTATCCTTGCTCTTCTTCTCAGTGATTCAAGTATTCCATTGCTGCATATTATAGGTAACAGTCAACTCTACATACATAATAACCCATTTTTTCTAATGATTTCAGATATTTTGAAGGTATGGGAGAAAGGATGAGTTTCTCATGCTCGAATATAACCTAATATGGAAAATCAAAGTTAACTGGACAAATTTTCGACCTATATCATACTGATCTTTTAGCATGATTACCTCTCCCTAACAAACTGGTCATAAGAAATATCTCCAGGTTTAAGTGGATTGATCATAACTCCCATCTGTAGAACAAAGTAAAAAAAAAAAAAGAGAAGAATGATGAAGAAATGCCCAAGGAATGATAGACTAGACTACCCACTAAAGTAACAATTTGAACAAGTATATTAAGACTAAATTAAAATATCAGAGATAAACATTCCGATTCAACTCACAAATATTTGTGCTGGAACATTCGGACTAAGTGATATTGACGCAACCTTGTAGATCTCATCAACTGTCTGCAAAAGAAAATCAAGATAAAAGAAAAGCATCATTAGGGTAGCTATAGAAAAAATCGAAGAGCTCCCAGTTTGAACACCTTACATGTAGAGTCAGAAGGTCCTACATCCAGAAACAGTTATCCAGTGCAAAAAGTAGTTTGTAACAGAAGTTATTCATTTCACCATATTGCATGTGGCACTCTTAACCCATTGGTCAGTGTGTAAAAATGTTATGTTTAGAGCATTTTAGTCAGCAACATTTATTCATGTATTTTGTTAGTATTCTTTGTTCATGTAAATTTTCAGAGCATTATAATATTGAGTGGGTTGGCATACTAAACATGATTGACGCAATCAATCTTCACAGATATAAAATCATTTATGCGCTTTCATCTAAGAGCTTGGGACAGTTGATTCATGATTTAGTATGACCAAATGATCATACTTGTCCAGAGTCTGGTCACTTAAAGTTAAAGCTCACCACAAGTTCGTTCAAGTGGAGACTAAAGGGCAAGTCTAAGCATTATTCGTGCTTCCAGCAAAGTCTAAAAGGCTTGTGCATGATGAGGTTTTCAGCTCACAGTTTTAAGCTTTTGGAATAGTTTATTCATGACAATTTTGTACAGAATTTTTTACATACAGCAAAAGTTGCAAGAAATACCCGTTTGGAATTTAGAAAGAGATTCAGGAACATAAGATATGAAAAGGCCAACCTCTGGGGGAATGTTGGTCATTTCAAAATATCCACCCCGCTGTCCACATTCACCATAATAACCTTTTGATACAGAGTGAAAAGAAATAAGCTGGACTTCCTTGCTTATAGGCGGTCCCAAGTCCATCAAAACCTTCCCATGTAGAAAATTATGTATTAGTTTGTGTTAACATCTGAAGCAAAATATTAGTTTTGCCACACCTGCTGCAGCACAAAATGCATACCTTTTTAGAACTGATGAAGGGTCGTTCATCCTGATATATATTCTGCTGGTAAACCTCATCTCCAAGCAAGGCTAAATTTTCTTGATAACAGAATTGCAAAATCTCTCTTAGATTAGCTTCACTAACGCATTGACCGGTAGGATTTCCAGGATTTATGATGACCATAGCTTTAACCTAACCAAAAGTCAATTTATAATTTTGATGCTTCATTCAAATAAAGCATTCCATAAACCACTAAGAAGAGATTTTGATAAACAAAAATAACATATAAGAAGGGTATTAGTTTTGCAATTCAAAGTTTAGCATAATAAAAATAATTCACCTTTAGATGATGTCTTCACCAGTAGAACTTACTTTTCAAGAAAAAAAGTCAAGATATTTTAAAATTTCATAACGGGATATTGTTCACCAATCAGCCAAGTACCATTTTGTTTCTTTTGCCCTTGAATGTTGCATGAAGCAACCCGGAAAGTCATTTCTAAAAGTCAACTTAGAAGAAACAGGAAGAAAAGTATAAACACCAAATGGTTTCAATATGAGAAGATTCATGCCCTTTGCATTGATTGAGCATCTTTCAAACATTGGAGCATTTAGGTTTTTTAGTTTAATCTAGAAAGAAGTGGAAACTTGACATTGTATTGTACGGACAAAACACATACAGTTATTCCTCTAAAGCGAGCTTGTTCAACTGATTTACGAAGTTCATTAACATCAAGACCCCAATTTGCTGTCTCTTCAAGGTAGTATGGAACAAGGGTACCACCAAGCAGAGCAATTGTTGCTGAGTAGAGAGGGTATTGTGGGACTGGAACCAAAATCTGGCAATAAGAAGTGTAAGGTAATTCTTTCAATAGCACTGTGAATGTAGAAAACTGAAGTGACAATAATAAGAAAACAAAAATTACATTACCCCATCGTCTTGACCTCTGATGATAGTATTTAATATCTGCATCACCCCCTTGCTGGCACCATCAGTGAGATATATGAGCTCTGGATCACTGCAAATGGAGCAAGAAGCAATTAGCCTATGTGCCTAACAAGAGCCCCTTTACAGAAGAATTTTACAAGATAAATTATAAAACAGAACGGACTATATGGAGCATAATTACCTTGGATACCCATCACGCTTGAGTATGAACTCTGCTATTTCCTTCCTTATTCCCGGAAGACCTCGTGAGTCACTATAAGCACCTGCATCACCATAAGTTGCAATAGATTCTCTTGTCAAAGAAAAGTACCGACTCCTGTATCAGTTGTTAGTAAAAGAATTTGTAACACTCCCAATGGTATAATGTAATACTAAGATGTAAATTTTAGATGGTGCTGACAGAAAGAAATATTTTCAAACTAAGGAAAATTCTGCTAGGTCCAAAAACTCTCATGTTCGCAATGCAAAGCAATTAATGTGGTTTAGACTTTGAAGCAAAAAAGAAATCTAGAGCTAAATGTCCTTCAGAGCCAATAGAAGAGCATTTATTTGCCTTGTTGTGTACGAAAATTTGTTGGATCAAGGACACTCACAATACTAGGAGTGAAATTAGTTTTTAGCCCAGTGGGTTGGAGATACCCAGGACAAGACAAAAAACAGCAATTTTTTGCTTGTGTTGTTGTTTTATCAAAATAAAGTATTTGATTCCAATTATATTTCCATGTGATAGATTGAAAGTGGAAGGCCGCTAATGATATATAAAACCTTGCTGACAGTTAACAATCAAATCAATCATGATTCCTCACCCAGGAGTTTCAAGCTTTGGGGATAGTTTATTCATGACAAGTCAGAATCTCTACGACTCTTGTCAAGAGTTTGATCCCTGGCTCACCATTTTCTAACTCATGGTAGAGTAGGCATGTGCATTTTTCCATGGCTCCATGCTTCAAGCCCAAAAAGTGCACTTGGATGTGAGGGGATGTGAGCAGGGTATGTGATAGATAATACCATTCATGATCCTTCACCTAACATTTAAACTTTTCAGAAAGTTTATTTATAACATAAACTATTCACTAATATCCTTAACTGCAACTGTCTTTTGGGGCAATTTCTTCTTTGGTTAGCTAAAGTTTGATCTGAGATTTTTATGCAAGAACAATAAAGGATAATTAAATTGAGCCGGTAAACAAATATAAAACCACCTTAAATTTTATGATAACATTCAGGCCTTTTATCTATAATCTGAAATTAAAGAAAAAAATACTAAAACCTTGACTAGTGTACTTATTTAATGGAAATATGTTCCAGAAAATTATTTTCCTTCCACGTTCTCTAGGAATTTTGAATGACTGGTTTTACACACTAAACATATAAGAGTAAAAGGATTTCCAATGAATAAGACCACCAGGCTCAACCGCTGCTAAGATTATGAGACTTACTAGCATTTATAGCTAGTTTCGGCGAAAGAACCAGATACAAGGATAGGATGGGATTAAAGACCAGTACTTCAAAAGCATATCACAATATGTAAAATTCTACCATTTTATAAAAAGATAGTTGACATATGAATACCTAGACCACCCGAGGTCAATGAGAGATAGTGTTTAGCTCTTGCAATTGCATCAGCAGGGAATAGCAGTCCAACATTTGGATCATCAAGCAGGAATGGGGCTTGGCACAAAGCAACAACCTACAACAGAAAAGTTGTTGTAGGTTAGCATAATCAACAAATGAAATAGTTAATTAGACAAGGAGTATGTTTAGTTGTTGAAAATAAAAAAGATTACAAGGAGATTCAGTAAAAGTAGAAATATGTCAGTTATGCTAAACCTGGCGAGGGAAAGTCAGTGGTCTCTGTCCCAAAGCATGTGGGTTGCCAACATTAGTAAATATAATCTGCCAATGATTGAAAATGAGTTAGTGTAAACATAACTACCACTAAAGTGAGAAAATGTTTAGAGTAAGAAAGTGAGAGTGCATTCACTGTTTATTTATTTAAAATTAGTCAAGATTACATGTTAGTTTAATTCAAAGTAAAAGTACATAAACTCTTCCTTTTTCAATTTACACATTTGTTCACTTTACTAGAGGAGCTAAATCCAAGACTGAGTGCAGAAACACAAATGTTCAGATGATGACTAGAATATATAAATATAATCCATTTGAGAAATCCAGCTTGAAGTCAATATAAACTGACAGCATTCATAATAAGACTATGTTGCATAGACATCATGTTGATGCTTACATTTTTATGAAAATCCACTTATAGGATTGCAAATGCAAGTTGACGATAATACAAATATAAATAGGTTCAATTTCAAGCACCAAAATAGCTTGGGAGTAACTGATTTGCTTTAGATACTTTACATGTAAAGAAATTAGAACAGTACTTTGTCAACAAATCATTAAGAAGAATAACCTGGTATTATGAAGACTTTACATTTAACTCTCAAACGGAAAACAAGTAACAACAAGTACCATACTACCATTACCGTGTGACTATTTCATAAAGGTCTTGGACACAACAACAACTTGATGAACCATGGTGCATGATTATGATCGCCTCTAAAACCATATCCAAATCTTCAAATAATTTGCAACATATGCTCCGAGTTACTTTATAGCTTGCATACATTTTCTAAAAACCCAGTTCTTTAAAATACCAATACAAAGACAAATCCAATGAAAGGGATTTTATGATCAGGTCCAATTTAATCCTCCAACCTAAGGGTGAAATTCAAAACAAAACCTACCTTTTTGCCCTCTTTCTGAAGCTCGGAAGCCCGAAGGTATAATTCACCTCTGACAGCATATTGGCTCTTCTTCACGTTTTCATTTATTGACCCGTAGTCTAAGGGCTTTGGTGGCATGGTGAAGCAGAAAGCTTACAGATATCACTGAATAAAAAGGAAAAACAACCGACAAATCAAATTAATTGCCAGCCAGAAAAGTTCACCGAGGAAAAGTGGAAAAAGAAAAGAAAAAAGAAGATTCAGTCATGCATCGTGAAACAAAAGCACCATAAAATTTACCCTATTCTCCTACATGTGAAGTGTTTACAATCAAAGAACTACTTTTGTTTACAATTTTAATCAAGAAACCTTCATTTCTTCATCAACAGAATTCAAGCTCACTAGTGAAGTAAAGACTAACACGCTACACTACACGTTTAGCCCCATATTTAGACTTATCTGTTCCAATCATAAATTCACAACTTCATCAAATATCCCATGAAGTAGACTCAGAATACTTAAGGGAACATAGCATATATTCCATATGGCTTGATAGGTGTAGCAACAACCAATTAACAAAATCAATAAAAAAACACAAAGCGTGTCCACTCAGGGAACCTGGGCTCCCCTAGTCCAAATTCTGAAATGACAAGATGAAAAAGAAACCAGAGAGATTCCTGAAAGAAACCCATCAATTTTGCGACCAAAAGGTAAAAAAAAACATTTTTTCCAGACAGACAATAACAAGAATCTGACACAAACACAGTCGACACGAAATGCAAAAGATTCGATTTTTAGTTTTTTATTGGCAGTGGGTCTCTCGTGCTGCGTAAATAGATGGAGCTGAGTTGAGAGATGGCGTTACCTGTGGAATTGGGTTAAAGGGTGTGTGGTGGATCAGTGGCAGTGGAGTCAAGCGACGAGCTTCGCTTGATTGAAGAAGTGGTTGTGTGAGGTAAAGACGGAGTAGTTTTAGTTTGGAAAGTTATATGTGAGACAAAGGAGTGTGAGTTTTGTTTGTCTGTAGTGAAGCGTATTTGTGTGGCAGTAGTGGTTGGTGGAACGCAATGGCAGCACCAGAGCCACTGAAAAAGTGGAAACGGATTATCGAGATTGAGATCACTATATTAAACCCAAAGGGATAATGGTCGTGCTTGAATTGTGGCCAAGCTTTATACTACAAGGGACTCTACGCAGATAACAGGGTTCTGGCCTTTCGCATCTGCTTGTGTTGGATTGGGAAATGTGTGTGTGTGTCATTGTCTATTGGGGAGTGGTTCTTGTTGGTTTCGTTTTGTTCTTTGGATACGTGGCATATTCGCAATTCTACTTCTCTTCTTCCTCTTCATTGCTTTTTCCAAATGATCAACTTTTATACTATGTAACTATTCTTCTTCATTGCAAATGTCATTTCTCTTTTCTTTTCCAGCCAATTTTATAATGTGTTTTACAATTTTTTCAATCCTTTCTATTTCATAAATAATAAATGTGTATTTTTTATCTTTTGCAGTTAAAAAATGAACGGGATGACAAACATAATGTAAACAATTATTCACGCGTTGAATTATGTTTTGAGTGAGGTGATGTTCTTGGACAGTGAAATAACAAATATATTTCGAGATGAATTTTAATATATTTTTTTTTATCAAGAATCAATATAGTCATTTGTTCTTTACTTAATCTCTTTGCAACTTCATTTTGTTTTTCTTTCTACACCACGAATTTTAACATTCATGATAAAAGATCCATATAGTGTTGAATAAATTACCAATTTTTTTTTCATTTAGGACATTCGTATTGGTAACCAAAAGGGTAATTATTTGATACGAAGAATTGATTAAATGGTAATTAATAATCATTTAACCCTTTATATGATTATTAATTGATATGATTCAAATTCGTCGAGTGATATTATTAAAATTAATGTTTGACAACGTTTATTTACCAATTTTTTTACAACGTCAGGTGTCAGCGTTTGATAGGTGCACTGCAAATAAATTTTTTAAAAACTGAAATAATGACATGGAGGGCAATTTGGGAAGGAAAGAACGTTTCGTGGTTATCTCAAAAATCAATTTCTAGACTCTTCGTTTTCTCTCTGTGTACATTTCTCCTTGCTCTCTCTCACCATCTTTGATTATTCTCTCTCTCCCATTGTCCTTCTTTCTCACCGGCAACAACCTACACCGTCAACTTCCATCGATTTTTTCTCTTTTGTGTCTCGCCCTTTCTTCTTCTCCTATTGACAACTTTTGATTTTTGCCCACTCGCCCTCTCGTCATTTGTCCTTCACTTCTCACCCCTTGTGACGTCGACGGTCACCTCCACCGTCACCTCCACCGTTTCTTGACCAGTGCATTTGCATTCCCCTCTCTTGCGCTCTTGACCAAGGAGTAAAGGTGATTCCTTTTCTTTTTTGAACGTGTTGGCGTTTTTGGGTGAAAGAATGAGTCTTCGTTAGTGTTGAGGTGCCTAGAACCATAAAGTCATGGGTTATATTTTCTCTGTGTTATTGTTGTTGTTGATGATTGGGTTGTTGTTTGACTCTTTTTTATGTTGAAAATTGGGTTGTTGTAAAACTACAGTGTTGTGGTGCTTGTGTGTTTTACTATGTTTTATGTTGCTTTGTAAAGGCTATTGGTAATGAATGTTTTTTGTTGCATATGTTGTTTTAGGAGATTTTGTTGGCATTGGTGATAAATTGATCCTTTTACCCCAAGTTAAGTGGTCATTTAGGATTGAAGATGAAGTTATACAATAATTTGGTTTTGTAAAACATGATGATGGAAATTGGGTTCACAAAATAGAGGATGCCCATGGAATGCATTATGTTCATTGACCGTCTCCTCCTACGTAAGAGAGTTCTTCTACAATGCTGACTTAAGTTATCAACGACATCCGAGATCTTCGCACGTTTGTGGATTATACGAAGTTGCTTAAATCAACAAGGACTTTCTTAGATTTGATAGTATAGTCTTTCTTAGTTTTAAATGAAAATACCTTTTTATAATTGTAATGCTTTTTCAATATTGTAATTTTTTCTTATCAATGAATGAATTACATTTTTTGATTTCTTATCTATTATGTTATTTTCTTCGACTATGAATGAATGTATTATAATGTAATGTGTTAATTCAACTTCAACCATAATTGATTTTGAAAACCATTATGAAAAAAAGTTTCTTTGATTCATCGTCTTAAATATAATTGAGGTCGATGGTTTTCACTCACTCATCTAAGACAAAGAAATGAAAAAATCACTAAAAAACATAGTCCATACAACCCTGGGAAGCTCAGTTCTCCCAACTGGTGAGCCACGTTCAACTTTTTGTACAAACCACCAATATGCCTCTGGTAATCGATTACAGGAGTCTTGTAATCGATTACCAGAGACATATTGGTGGTTTGTACATAAACTTCAACTATACTCCCTAACTAGATGAATAACACTCTCCATGAAGGGTTTTGCTCTGTTTTTGGTCATTTTTTCCATTTTTTAAATGATTGAGTGAGTTCAATGCTATTGGGTGTGTTCCCTACACCAATGATGAGGTTAGACCATTGATTTTTTTCAAAAAATGTCCATTTAGGTGGTTTTCTCCAACTGAGGTGAGGTGCATGACTATTATTGTAACACCCCTTCTCGGAGTGTCACAGGAAATTTTTTCATACTTTATTAATTAAGAAATATGTCATCTAATGTTTTTACAATGCACAAATTTTAAGAGACATTTTCAATAAATAATAGATCTGTGATCAAGAAGGAAATATATACATATAAAATAACGTGCTGTCAACTTTGACATTTGCTGACTATTTTAGTCATAACTTTTCTCACACACCTCCAAATGATGTGATTCTTTTTTTATTAGAAAATAGACTCAAATATCTTTCCAATGACTACTAATTTTTAATTTTGGGACATCTGAGAGTTAATAACTTAAAGTTAACGTTTTATATATTCCCGTTAACTCTGACCTTTGTTGGTTGTTTTGCTCTTAACTTTCTCCACCGAACTCCAAATGAGTTGATTCTTGTTTTGTTGGAATCTAGACCAAATGAGCTTTCCAATGACTACTAATTTGTAATTTTTGGACATCTGAGTAGGTACTAGAGATGGCAAGAAAATCCGCGCCCACAGATATTCGCGGATAAAACCCGCGACGGATAGTTACTATCCGCGGATATTTATTACCCGTGGATAACGGGTAGCGGGTATTTTAATACCCGCTTCTAAACGGGTCGGAGCGAGTATTATACTATCCAACCCGCGCATACCCGTTACCCGAAAAAAGAAATAATAAAAATTTAATTAATATTTTTTAAAATTAATTTTTTTCATTACTCTCAAAAAAGGGAAATTTTAATAATAATGACTTAGAATTCTTTTTAATTACCTTTTTATTAAAAGAAAAAAAAAGAAAAAAAGGGGTTATATTACTTTTGACCTAACCCTAATAGAGATATCAGACATATACATAGAATCCCATTAGAAAATTCTCTCTTAATGAATGACTTTTTTCTTCTTCCTTCTGGTTCAGCTTGCGCAGGGAGTAGGCTTCATTCCTTCTTCCTCTCTCTCTCTTAGTTCTGATTGGGGTTTTGTTCCGATTTGGGATTTGAAATTAGGGTTTTATTTGTTCTCTGATTTTGGGGGTTTCTTTTGTATGTTTTGATTCGCGTTTTGGGAGTTCGTTTCTTGATTTCTTCCCTGTTGATTGGTGACGCGATTTTGGGGTTATGATTCAAATGATTGTTTTGAGTTTTTTTGGATTTTAGTTCATTGATGCAGATTGGATTTTTGAAGACCCTAGTGGTTATCGCAGTTTGGAGATTTTTGTGATTGCATTCGTTTTCAGAATTTGGGTTTAGAGTTCATGTTTGTGTTCTCTTGGAAATTCTTTATCTCTTTGTTTCATACATTGATAGGTATTTGTGGGTTAATCCTGTGACTGAATTGAAACTTCCATTACTAGGTGTTTCTTCCTCATATCTTTGTTTTTCAAAAGTTGTTCAGTATTTCTTTTCTTTAACTTGTTTAAAAAATTACATTGTCTTTTTAATATGTAGCAAATATATTAAATTGTTCTCTTTAACTTGTAATTTAATTTAAACCTTACTTAAAAATTCACAAAATATATTTTTTAAAATATTTGTGGGTTGAAAACGGGTATCCAACGGGTATTCGCAGGTTGAAAAAAATCCACGGATTTTTTTATGCAGATATCCAACGGGTAGTGGGTAGGCACTATCTGTGCCCGACCCGACCCATTGTCATCCCTAGTAAGTACAGTTAATTTCTTAATGTTAACGTTTTATATATTCCTACCACCTCTCACATTTGCTGGTTGTTTTGCTTTTAACTTTCTCCACCGAACTCCAAATGCGTTGATTCTTGTTTTGTTAGAAAATAGACTCAAAAAGATTTCCAATGAACACTAATTTGTAATTTTTGGACATTTGAGTAGGTACAGTGAATTCCTTAAAGTTAACGTTTTATATATTCCTACCACCTCTGACCTTAGCTGGTTGTTTTGCTTTTAACTTTCTCCACCGAACATCAAATGAATTGATTCTTGTTTTATTGGAATCTAGACTCAAAGATATTTCAAATGACTATTAACTCAATTTTTAGACCATTGTACTAGGTGCACTTAATTTCCCAAAAACAACATTTTTCTAAGATTCCTAAATGGTCACAGACTTCACCTACCTTGGTTCAAACACCTATACGGACTATTTTGTCCATAATTGAGTGGAGAAAACTGTGTTTTGATATAATTGATACCATCAAAGATAAGCAACATGAGGCATCCATGAAAAATTGGAAAAAATCACCCATAGGGACACAAAAATGACCTTGGGGAGTCAAGTCCTCCCAGTTAGGGAGTAACGTGTAACTTTTCGTACAAATTAGCAATCAACCCCTGGTAATCGATTATAGGGTCCTTGTAATCGATTACCAGCGGCTGATTACGAATTTGAACGAAAAGTTACACGTTACTCCCTAGTTGGAGAACTTAACTCCCTAGTTGGGAGAACATAACTCCCCAAGGTCATTTTTGTGTTACTATGGGTGATTTTTTTTATTTTTTTACATGGATGACTCACGTTAATCATCATTGATGTTGTCAAGCGCATAAAAAAACAATTTGCCCCACTCAATTGAGGATGAAACATATGTTACTCGTCATTGATGATGTCAAGTGTATCAAAACACAGTTTGCCCCCACTTAATTGTGGAGGAAAAAGCTCCTATAGGTGTTTGAACCAAGGTACTTCAAGTCCATGACCATTTTTGTCTAACTCATGCCCTGATAATCTTGTAGTCGATTACACGACATGAGTTGGGCAAAGATGGTCATGGACTTCACATACCTTGTTTGAAACACCTATATGGACTGTTTCGTCCACAATTAAATGGAACAAATTGTGTTTTGATACACTTGACACCATCAATGATGAGCAACATGAGACATCCATGCAAAAAATGGAAAAAATTACCCAGAGTAACACAGAAATGACCCTAGGGAGTCATGTTCTCCTAATTGGAGAGTAACATGTAACTTTTCATACAAATCATCAATTAGCCCCTGGTAATCGATTACAGGGACCCTATAATCGATTACTAGGGACTAATTGCTGATTTGTACGAAAAGTTACACGTTACTCTCCAGCTAGGAGAACGTGACTCCCTAGGGTCATTTATTTGTCCTGTCGATGATTTTATCTATTTTTTTGCATGGATGCCTCACGTTGCTCATCATTGATGGTGTCAAGTGTATCAAAACACAGTTTGCCCCACTCAATTGTGGAGGAAAAAGCTTTTATAGGAGTTTGAACCAAGGTAGTTCAACTAGATTCCCCATTATGGTTTTGCTTGTGTTCTTGGTGACTTTTTCCAATTTTTGAGATGGGTGAGTGAGTTTAATGATCATGCGTATCAAATTCATTAACATTCCATGATGAGAACATAGTTTGGTTTAATCCATGAATATTAACATTGAAAGAAGATGTTATGAATTGGAAATGTTCGATACAATCCATTACAATATTTTTTAAAATATTAACGTCAACATGATTGGAAAGGAGACATTCCATGATTTTATCAAGTAGACATTCCTCTCCTCATGAGTCAATCTTCCATTTAAAACATCAACAAACTTGGTTTTGAAAGAACGTTGCACAACTGCATAAAAAAAAACTTTTCATGTTAGAACAATCCAAAAAATAATTAACAAAACAAGAAACTCAAATTGGCAAAGGGGAAAGGGGAAAGGCTAAATGGAAAATGGGAAAGAGGAAGTGGGAAAGGGGAAAGGAAAGAGGAAAGGGAAAACGTGAAAGGGGAAAGGGAATAGTGGAAATACCTTGCTCCCATCACCGAAGTCACCGGAGTTTTCCATTTCCCACAACAAAATTAATGGAAAGGAGAACATGTGTCTCGCTGGGTTGCTTTGTCGAAGAAGATGAAGCTAAAATAGAGAGAAAGAAGAGAGAAAGGAGAAAGCTTGAAGAGAGAAAGGAGAGAGCTTGAAGAGAGAAAGGAGTGAGCTTGAAGAGAGAAAGGAGTGAGCTTGAAGAGAGAAAGGAGAGAGCTTGAAGAAAGATAGGAGAGAGCTTGGAGATAGGATGGAGAGAGAACGATGAAAGAGGTTAGAGAGAGGACGAAAATGAAAAGTGAAGAGAGGACAAAAATGAAAAGTGGAGAGAGAATGAAAACTGGGTTCAACATGAAAGGCGTAAGAATATGGGTATTTTCGGAATCATCAAAATGGTTAACCTGAATCCTTTTCCATGTCACCTTTTTACAAAAATTATTTATTTCAAACGGACCAATCAATTGCTGACCTACGACGTTGTCAAAAAGTTGGCAAAAATGAGTTGTTAATATATCGAGATCCAAAATTAATAACAACATCTAAAATATGGTCCATTTTGAAAATTAGAGTTTTGTTACGGTCTTATCTTTAGAAGATGTCTTAAAAGATTGAAAGAGAATGTGTATTTAAACTTTTCAGAATCATCAAAATGGTTAACTTGAAAGAGAATGGGTATTTTCGGAATCATCAAAATGGTTAACCTGAATCCTTTTCCATGTCACCTTTTTACAAAAATTATTTATTTCAAACGGACCAATCAATTGCTGACCCACGACGTTGTCAAAAAGTTGGCAAAAATGAGTTGTTAATATATCGAGATCCAAAATTAATAACAGCATCTAAGATATGGTCCATTTTGAAAATTAGAGTTTTGTTACGGTCTTATCTTTAGAAGATGTCTTAAAAGATTGAAAGAGAATGTGTATTTAAACTTTTCAGAATCATCAAAATGGTTAACTTGAAAGAGAATGGGTATTTTCGGAATCATCAAAATGGTTAACCTGAATCCTTTTCCATGTCACCTTTTTACAAAAATTATTTATTTCAAACGGACCAATCAATTGCTGACCCACGACGTTGTCAAAAAGTTGGCAAAAATGAGTTGTTAATATATCGAGATCCAAAATTAATAACAGCATCTAAGATATGGTCCATTTTGAAAATTAGAGTTTTGTTACGGTCTTATCTTTAGAAGATGTCTTAAAAGATTGAAAGAGAATGTGTATTTAAACTTTTCGTGGTCTCAAATTCCTGAGCAATGTAATACCATTGAATTTATAAAAACATAATATTTTATAAAATACTAAGCACATTAATATTAATTATAGCATGAAAGACTTATATAAGACTTAACTAAACATCTTTCGATTTCTTCATCTAATTAACTTGTCCAAATATTTATTCTAGTTCATATGATAATAAAAATTATGTTCAATTCTTGAAAAACTAATTAAGTTATAGTAAATAGACTATTGTTACAAAGTATTATAAAATATTTTTTCGACTCTCAATCACTCTTAGTTAATCACATTCAAGCATTCTTTTCACAAGACAATTCTAATACAACCAAATATTCTTTCAAAAAGTCACTCATATTTCATTCAAGTATTATTTTCACAAGTCACTACTAACTCGATTGTGTATTCATTTAACAAATCACTTAAACTCAAGTATTTTTTCAACAAATCATTCATAACTTAAGGTCAATATTCTTTAAATAAGAAGCCACTCTCGACATAATATAAATACATTATCTTTACGATAAAAAAAACCATTATTTATGCTTATTAAAGAGGATTGTGTCTTTCGAGATATATATATATATATATATATATATATATATATATATATATATATATATATATATTAAAGTCTTTTAACTTGTTTGCTAGAATAATCACAAACAATGTTCCTACATTATGACAAAAAAAAACTTGAGTAAAGTTTTGGCACTTGTGAAAAATAACTATTCTTATATTTATTTTTTCTTCAAAGGAGTGTCT
The DNA here is from genome assembly GCF_016808095.1 of Vigna angularis. Lineage (NCBI taxonomy): Eukaryota > Viridiplantae > Streptophyta > Magnoliopsida > Fabales > Fabaceae > Vigna > Vigna angularis. Next base: position 20,013,988 of record NC_068979.1, on the reverse strand, counting down.
TTAAATAGGTGCATGAGGAAGTACGTTGCAATCTTTTTTCTTTCATTGAGTAAATTTAAATTCAAACAAATGTCTTCTAACTTGAATGAAATATTGATTGTGATCTATGCAACATTACTTCATCTTGTCCTTTTTTATGCAATTTCTCTTATAAGTGACATTACTTATATCTATATTGCATAGCTTTTTACTTTAAATAATGACAAGTGCATGTTGTATTAGACATATAGTTGGATTAGAGTTAACATATACTATTGTCAAAATATTTAACCGACAATACAATGTTAACTTAAATTTCAAGATATATTTGAATGAAAGATGTATTTGATACATATTCCTTGGATGAAAAATGTTGAGAACATTTCATGCATCATAGACTTAAGCTTTAGAAATATTAATTCTCTAATATTCATGTTAACTTAAAATTTTGATCCTATTTATTGTCTAATTATCACCATTCAAGACGTAATATAAATCTTCATGGGAATTCATAATAGATTAAACAAAATATGTAACATCCCATAATCTCACACTTGATAATTCATAGTTGATATGTATATATGTTTTAAACTCAGATTTCAACTACAAACTCATAAATATAAATCGAATTCTTCTAATTTATTCTTCTATCTCTTTCTTCATTGGCACTGAATCAGACGACATTCCTTCATCTGCTCCCGTATAACGAATTATACGATCATCGCACAAACACAAACAAGTAGGGTGAGCTAACATGCAACAAATCATTTATAAAACATGCATAATTACTTTGATACACTCAACAAACATCATATAATAATTATGTAAGACACCCTCATACCATCATACAACAATTGCACCATAGACACTCATCCCGTCATACCACAATTCCTAATAGACACTCATCCCACAATACCCAATAGACACTCATTCCAGATGATACGTTGATGAGCGGTAACGGGAGGTTATGCACTTGTGATGACTTCTACTTCTTCTTACAAATACACATCCAAAATACTCCATATCATCCACAAGGTTAGTCCTCAACACTATGTCCAAAACCGGCACATAGACCAGGACCTCCTACCCCTCTCACCACCTAATTCATCCTTCTCTACTTGAGACTGGATGATTATTAGAGTATCAGGATAACCTCCAACAACAGGACCCTCAACATCAACATATACACTAATACCATATCATTACAGACTCTCTCCACGAGACTCATATCATGCTCATATTCCTCACTCATATTATACCATTACAAAATCTCCCCATAATATTCATATCATGTTCAGATGCATAAATTCAAATCCAATATAATAAAATACAATCATCACAGAAATCATACAAAATGAATATATCACAAAATAAATTAACAATAATAAAATATCACTATAAATGGTCACCGGAGAAGAATCAAACTCACCATAAACGCCAGTACATATGACTAGTCACAACTTACTGGATTTGACCAGGGTTGCTCTATGGTCAGGGATGTACCAACTCCGATTTTAAGATTCCTCTATCCTACCATCACAAATATAACCTTAATATAAACATTCTGGGGAACTAAGAAGTTGAATCTGGCATAGCCGGTTAGACATCTTCTTATGCTTCCAGAAAGATGAATCCATCACATATTTTATATCAATTAAGTATATTGCATAATAGTTTAACAGTACTTAATTTGTTCAATAAGATTTAAGTTAAAAGCCTATCGAGTAGACTTCCAGGAAAGAGAGGTGTATCACAATGGACAACTTAAGTACCAAGTCTTTCCTTAGCCAAAGTGTTCCTCAACTAGTTTTTAACAAATTTCTTATTTACAGATTCAAAACAACAACATATAATATTAACACAGAAATTCAATATAGATAGATATACAGTAAGCACATATGTTTTTCATTAACAGTATTCACACAGAATTTCAAGACATGAATAGTAATAAAACAATACTAAATCATAATATAAAAGCTTAGAAAGGTTAGCTCCCCTACCTCTATTCCAGACTTAGTTTCTTGATCATAGGTTGTTCTCGGAAGGCTTCCAGAATCTCCACACTAAAATCCTTATTACTCTAAATTCTTCCTAATCTTATGATTTCTCTCTACTTCTTGGTGCAAAATCTCCCTCCCCTTGCTTGGTATTTATAGGCCAAGATTCTGGTACTATTTGGTGTTTTTTTTTAATTATTATATATATATATATAAATATATATATATATATATATATATATATATATATATATATATATATATATATATATATATATTTTATCATTTCAACTACCGAAAGATGCTTTGGTGTTTTGCTATTTCAATCACCGAAAGTTTCTTTGTCCATTTGTTTTCTTTTTTCTTTTTCTTTTCCTTTTTTTTAAACAAAAAGGTAGAAAAGAATTTGAAATCACCACAATTTTCTACCATTTAAGCTACCAAAATTTCTTATTTAGCTTTCTACATTTTCTTTTTACATAAACTTATTAATTATATTTTCCATTCATAAAGATAAATTTATTACTACTAATAATAAAATTGTTACTATTAAGGTAAATATTTTTCATAGGTCTTACATTCTCCCCAACAACAAAAATTTTCGACCTTGAAAATTCTACACTTCAAGAAAATAATTGAGGGTATAATTGCTTCATTTCTTCTTCTAGTTCCCATGTAGAGTTACCTGTTCTCTTATCCCAAACCACCTTGACTAAATTGATAGTTTTTCCTCTAAGTTCCTTTGTTTTAGTGTCTTCTATACAAACAGGTTGTACTTCCACTGAGAGATCCTCTCGGATTTGAATCTCCTATATTTCTAAAATGTGAGAAGGACCAGGTACATACTTTCTTAGTTGGGAAACATGAAAAACTGAATGGAGATTGGCCAACTGAGGGGGTAACACAATCTCGTAAGCGACTGGCCAAATTCGTCTCAAAATTTGGTATGGACCAATGAACTTAGGAGAAAGTTTCCTCGAGCGAAGGGCTCTTCCAACACCCGTGGTTGAAGTTACTCGCAGGAAAACATGATTCCCAACCGCAAACTCTAACGGTCTCCTCCTTTGATCTGCATATGATTTTTGTCTATTCTGAGAAGCCTTCATTCTTTCCCGTATCAATTTTACTTTATTGGTGGTTTGTTGTAGTAGCTCAGGTCCTATTAAAACGGATTCACCATCCTGATACCAGCACAACGGAGTTTGACATCGTCTGCCATACAGAGCCTCATAAGGTGCCATACCTATGCTTGCTTGGAAACTGTTGTTATAGGTAAATTCCATAAGAGGAAGTATTTCATCCCAACTACCAAGTTGATCTAATACACAAGTTCTCAATAGGTCTTCTAATAACTGGATATTTCTTTCAGATTATCCATCAGTTTGGGGATGATACGCGAAACTCATTCGTAATTTGCTGCCCATAGCTTCCTGTAGGGTTTGCCAGAATCTAGAAGTAAATCTTGGGTCTCTATGTGACACAATGCTAGAAGGTACACCGTGCAATCTCACTATTTCTTTTATGTACAAATGTGCCAGCTTAGTCATTGACATTCTCAGATTTATTGCTAAGAAGTGAGCATTTTTTGTCAATCGATCAATGATGACCCAGATGGCATCATTACCTCTCATTGTTCGTGGTAAATGGGTAACAAAATCCATAGAAATGTTATCCCATTTCCACTCTGGTATGTCTAATTGTTGTAGCATTCCTCAGGCCTTTGGTGTTCCACTTTTGCCTTTTGACAAGTCAAACAAGCCGCTACAAACTGCGCTACTTCTTTCTTCATTCTAGGCCACTAAAAGGTCTCCTTAAGATCTTGATACATTTTAGGCATGTCGGGATGCATGCTAAAACGACTCTTGTGTCCTTCTTCAAGGATTAATCTTTTTATCTTTGCATTGTCTGGTACACACACTCTACTTCTAAATTTTAATACACCATCAGGTCCTAACCTAAATTCTTTAGTTGGTTCTGTTTTGATCAATTCTACTATCTTTTTCAGGTTAGGGTCCACCAATTGTTTCTCCTTGATTAAACTTAGAAAGTCAGTAGATATAGTCAGACTACTACATCTAATGAAATCTACTTCATATTCCATATGTAGCTTTAGATCTCTGAATTTCTCCACCAACTCTAATTCTTTGATCATCATATGGGAAACATGTACCGTCTTCCTACTCAAAACATCAGCTACTACATTCTCCTTTCCCGGATGATACAAAAGTTCAAAGTCATAATCCTTTAAAAATTCCATCCATCGCCTTTGCCTCATATTTAGCTCTTTCTAGTCAAATAAGTACTTCAAACTTTTGTGATCGCTGAATACTTGAAATTGGACACCATAAAGATAGTGTCGCCAAATCTTCAGAGAAAACACCACTGCTGCCAATTCTAGGTCATGAGTAGGATAATTCTTCTCATGAACCTTTAATTGTCTTGAAGCATAAACCACTACCTTCTTTTCTTGCATGAGCACACAACCTAACCCCTGGTGTGAAGCATCACAATAAATCTCAAAAGACTTACTTGGATTTGGGATAATCAATATTGGTGCACTTGTCAACCTTTGCTTCAATTCCAGGAAGCTTTTCTCACACTTATTCGTCCAAACAAACGGTTGATCTTTGCGAGTTAGCTGTGTTAAAGGCGCTACTATTTTAGAAAAACCTTCTATAAATCTTCTATAGTATCCAGCTAAGCTCACAAAGCTCCATATTTCTATTATAGTCTTTGGTATCTCCCACCTTAGCATTGCTTCCACTTTGGTTGGATCCACCGCTATGCCTTGAGCTGATATAACATGTCCCAAGAATTGCACCTTCTGTATCCAGAATTCACACTTTGACAACTTTGCATATAGTTTCTTTTCTCTCAAGATCCCAAGCACAATTCTTAAATGCCCATCATGTTCTTCTCGACTTTTGGAATAAATGAGTATGTCATCTATAAAGACTACGAAAAACTTATCTAAGAAGGGTCGAAATATTCTGTTCATGTAATCCATGAACAAAGCTGGAGCATTAGTGACCCCGAATGGCATAACTACAAACTCGTAATGCTCGTATCTCGATCTAAAAGCAGTCTTCTGTACATCTTCAGCTTTAACCAAAATTTGATGATACCCAGACCTTAGATCTATCTTTGAAAATACTTGAGCTCCATGCAACTGATCCATCAAATCGTCAATCCTAGGCAGAGGGTACTTGTTCTTGACGGTTAGCTTGTTCAACTGCCTGTAGTCGACACACAATCTAGAGCTACCATCTTTCTTCTTCACCAGCAGTACCGGTGCCCCCCATGGTGATACGCTTGGTCGGATGAATTGTTTTTCTAACAGCTCTTCAATTTGCTTCTTTAGCTCTGCCAACTCTGCTGGGGCCATTCGATATGGAGCTATCGATACTGGTCCAGCTCCAGGTATTAAATCGATGGAGAATTCTACTTCTCGTTGTGGTGGCAATCCTAGTACTTCTTCTGGGAACACATCTGTCGTAACCGGAAAAAATCGCGACGGGACGACGATCCGAAAAGGAAAACTTAATTTTGAAAAAGAGATTTGGAGTCACCACCATAGTTTATTCTGGAAAACTACGGAAAAACCATAAAATGATAAGGCATGGTCTGCGAAAATGAGATTCTTGGTTCGGGAGTCGGTTACGTGTAGGGAAGGTATTAGCACCCTACAACGCCTGCCCTAAAGCAGTACCTTTAATTAAATACGCGAATATGATGTGGTTTTCAAAATGTTTAACTATCCCCTAAAATAAAACTCTAAAGAAACAAAATTTTGCAACACTACTAGACTCAATGGGCCCAACACTATTCTTTTTACAACCATGACAAGGGTGTGAATTCCTCTATTTTTATTTTTTTGCACAAATACTTGTTCACACAAATGGAAAGGGAAATTATGAATTGAAAACACAAAATCTTCATAAACATTTTTTTATTTTTTCCAGAAATTCAGATGCACTGGTTCAAGAGAAACCGCATATGACAACGGGGCCTAATGGGCTCAAAAACTGTTCATCTTTCATTTTCAGATTTTTTTTACTACAAATTCAAAGAAAATGACAACTTGGAAGATTGTACTCTAAAGACATTGTTGAAAATTTGCACTTTGATACTTTTTTGAGATTTTTGGATTGACTTTTATTTTACAAGACTACAAAGAAAACTAGGTCAAGCTTGGACCTGAAGAAAAATCGAACCAAATGCAAAGCAGTCTGAGCTTAACGGGCCGGACGTACCCAAATGTGAGTGCGACACAAGGAATTGAAAATATTTTTATTTTTTTTGTTTTAAAGTGAAGTTTGACATTATGTGAAAATTATGAAACATGATGAGGGAAATATTTTTTTTTTTTTTTTTTGAGAATTATTCCATGAACTCGATAACAAGATAAATGCGAAACAAAATACATATGAATCAGAACATGTACATTTTTATTGCTCTAAATTTTTTACGTTTTTTTTCTTTAGGTACATTTATTTGCTGAAAAAGAAATGACAAAACGATCTCCCTTTCGTGTCTTAATCGAAGGATGGTACTTAAAGTTCTAAGACCACATACATGCACTCACCAAGATGGTTTCCTAATTCTTAAATCAAGGCCACCAGAGCTATGGCTCTTTCCACTGTCTCTCCACAACAGTCAGAGTAATCAACTAGATGTGGAGACACAAATGAAGAGAACAGACTCTAGCTGGAGTTCTCACGATAGCCAGACAGGAAGTACATCCTAGAGTGACACCGCTACACAACCCCTCTATTTCTAAGTTGCGCTCAGACCCGGGTATAGGGCCTCACTCATGATATGCATATTGTGTGGAGGGAGATTATATTGTAAAACAACAATTGCAAAAATAAACACAGATAAGTAGAAACAATTATTTCAAACATAAATAAAAAGTAAAAGAAACTCACATGCAATTATTCCAAATATTAAACATAGATAAAGACAAAGGGAATAAAAACACAAAAGAAAAACCACATCGAATTCGCTTATCTAATTAAATGGCCTAACTCTCTAATCCCCAGCGGAGTCGCCATCTGTCGCAACCGGAAAAAATCGCGACGGGACGACGATCCGAAAAGGAAAACTTAATTTTGAAAAAGAGATTTGGAGTCGCCACCATAGTTTATTCTGGAAAACTACGGAAAAACCATAAAATGATAAGGCATGGTCTGCGAAAATGAGATTCTTGGTTCGGGAGTCGGTTACGTGTAGGGAAGGTATTAGCACCCTACAATGTCTGCCCTAAAGCAGTACCTTTAATTAAATACGCGAATATGATGTGGTTTTCAAAATGTTTAACTATCCCCTAAAATAAAACTCTAAAGAAACAAAATTTACTTTTTTAGTTTTTTGGGCCCGACAAGGATTGACCTTGCTCCTACGTATTCTCATTCAGAATGAGAAATCAGGGTTCCGTAGTTCGTTTAGAAACTGTTTGAGAAAATTGTTTGGAAATTTGTTTTTTGATAATTTGGATTTTGATAATTTGGATTTTTGGGAGAGTGAGCCTGACAAGGACTAGCCTTGCTCCTACGTATCTCCACTTTTGATGGAGAATCAAGGATCACGTAGTTCTGCAAGGCGATATTGTTTGTTGTTTGAAATTGTTGATGTTTTTAGTTTTTGATGATTTCACATTTTTTTGTATTTTTATGAAACAAACAGGAAAGGTTTTTAGCACAAGGACGATGCGTGCGATCACACATGTGCCTAAACCTTTAAAACATTTTATTATCATTTGAGAAAAAGGAAAGGTTTTTAGCACAAGGACGATGCGTGCGATCACACATGTGCCTAAACCTTTGAAATATACTTTTATTTAAGAAAGAGAAAAGGTTTTTGGCACAAGGACGATGCGTGCGATCACACATGTGCCTAAACCTTTAAAACATATTTTTTTGTAATTTTTTAATTTTACTTTTAATTTTGTATTTTTCTTTTTGTCTTTTATTTTATTTTATTTTTTTATGAACAAATCTGACAAACAATAGATACAATATACGAGAGTTATCACCACTGAAAATAAAACAAATCACGAAAAAAGTATTAAAGAGCATAAAAAAAAACAACCAATAAGCATAAAAGTGTAGAGATAAAAACCAGAGGTGTGGAAAGAATTGAAGCTCTTTGGTTTGGGCCCAAAACCTCTCTTTTTTGTCTTTGTACCTGTCAGGGGTGTAATGATGAAATTTGGAGGTGCATCCCAAGATGTGTTAGGTCCAAATCTTTTTTTCTTTCTTGTGTTTTTTTATTTAATTGTTTGCACAGTGGGCTTAAGCCCCAAATGGAAAGGGGGTGTGAATATGAGTTGCGCCAAGGAGGCATCCCACGCTAGGCCCAAAGCCTCTTTTCGTTCCCACATCAGAAACCTAGGGTCTCCTTCCCATCCAGCAGCAAAGGAATCTTGGGGCCCCTTCTTCATCTTCTGCGGCAGCCATCTGCCCCTCCGACGAGACCATCCCGCCGCACATCCCCGTAGCTGACCGAGAAAGTCGCCGGCGACGTCACTTATGGTGGAAGCACCGCCGGACACCGTAGAGTCTCCTTTTCTCTCGCGCTCGTTCTTCTTCGAAAATGGTAACCCAGGGAGGGGTTGGCCTTGCACGCGTCGCCACCTCCTCCGCGCATTTCGCCGCGAGTTGCCTCCACCGTCGGAATCGAGCCCTGGCTTCTTCCCTTCGCTCTCGTGTCTTTGTGCCACGCCGACGCTGCTTCTCGGTAGGGCCAACCTCCGCAAACCGAAGGTCGCGCCAGTGATGCCGCTCGCCGCCGGGGTCGTCGCCGGTCTTGGCGTCAGGTCTCCTTTCTTGCTCTTTTCCTCTTCTCCATCTGATCCAATGAAGGATGAATCGATGATGAGTAAGGAATGAATGTTCTGAGAATGAAAAAGTATCAATTTTGTCTGTGGACGGTGATGAAACCGAGGGTGGAGGAGAATGAATGATGATTGATGTTGGATGTTGGCCGTGGTATCAGGTGTTGGTAATGAATGAAGTATGTGGTTGCTATGGAGATTCGAAGAGGAGGATAAGGATGGTAGAACTGGTGTTTGGTTGTGTTGATGATGATGGTCGTGAGAGGCCTTGGTTGTGGCACTGGGTGAATATGGATGATGATTGTGGAGATGAAAGTCTGTGGGCAGAGGTTGAGAGAGTCAGATGAAGATGATAGGCTGTTGGAGGTGATCACAGGTGAAATGGAAGTATAGTTGGAATGGTTACGGGTGAGGGGTGGAGAGTAGTATGTTATGGATGAGAGGAGCAGAGGGAGCCAGTGCCCCACGGCTGTGGTTCCTGGATTGTGCCCCCCTTTGCAGTGAAGATGATGGGCTCCTTAAATTGGCATAAGGGGTGCCATTGTCGGCAGCTTTGATTGGGGAATTAGGAGCGTCGGCAGCTCTCATTGGAGGATTGGGAATTGGTGGAAGAATTTGGTAGGCAGATAATTGGAGGATTGGGAGTGTCGGTAGCTGTGATTGGGGAATGCAGAAATTATTGGGTTGGTGGAAGATTATAGACAGACATAAGTGGATGGTTGGTAGTAGTGGAAAAATTAGTGGAAGTTTGTTAACTATGGGATGATGGAAGTGGACCATGGCAAACTGTTTGAGAGTGTCGGCAGCCTTCATTGGAGCATTGTGAGAAACAGGTGGGAATTATGGACGAACGTTCAACTGAGACGAACGACCATTTTAAAATATACTACACTGTTTGGACGAACGCTTCAGACCGCACAGACGAACGCTCCCCACGAACTGAAATACATCATCAAGGCCGAACGTTCAAAACATCACCAAGGCCGAATGTTTTTGAGGTCGAATGGTTTGAGATCAAACGGCCGAAAAGGGAGGACGACCATGACGAACGCCAGCACACAAACGACCATTTTTAAAACAAATGACTATTCGGACGAGCGGTACAACTAAATGGACGAACGTTCGCACTAGGCATAGGACGAGCGTCCACAGTCGAACGCTGGAAGAAAATAAGCACTAGTACGAACGCTGAAGTAGACCGAACGTTCATTAAACAATATGACCGAACGCTCACTAACACAAACTTGCTAGGCCGAACGGTTGATGACGAACGTCCAAAGGACCGAGCCGAACGGGTCGAAGATGATCGAACGGTTGAAACTGAGGACGAACGTCCTAAATGAACAAATGGCCGAACGGCCGAATAGTGAACGCTTGAGGATGACCGAACGGTTGAACATGAGAATTGCCGAACGTCCTAGAAGTCAGTATGGACGAACGTTCGAATAAGGCAAAGTATGAATGGTGGAGGACGAACGTTCGTGAAAATTCAAGGACGAACGGTTGCAGTGAACGGAGGACGAACGTTTCGAAGTTGGAAGGATCAGGACGAGCGCCAGGATAGCGAGGACGAGCGGTTGAATAACGAGGACGAGCGTAGATGGGGGGAACGAATTGGTCGAGCGGTCGCACAAAGCATAGGACGAGCGTTCAAAACCGAACGCTGGAATAAAATAAGCACTAAGGTACGAACGCTGAAGGAGACCGAACGTTCAAAAGAGGGACCAAGCGTTCAAGTGATGACCGAACGCTTTATTAAACAATATAAACCGAACGCTCATTAAAAATATAAACCGAACGCTCACTAACACAAAACACATCAAAACCGAACGTTCACTAAGAATAAACATGACCGAACGCTATTTGCTGAACACCACAATGGGCCGAACGTCCAAAACCGAACGCTGAAGACATATATCATTGAGCCCGAACGTTCATCAAATCATTATGACCGAACGGTTGAAGATGAGGACGAACGTCCTAAAGAACCGAAATGCCGAACGGTTGAACAGTGCAAAGAACGAACGTCCTAAAGGACCGGGACGAACGTCTGTGATATAAAGGCGAGGACGAACGTTTTTTCCTTTTTTATTTTTTTATTTTTTCTATTTTTATTATTTATTAATTAATTTTTTTTTACTCTCTTCTTTTTTTGTTTTTTTTATTTGACACTCATGATAAAATAAATTTATTAGTCAATCCGGACGAAATTGGGTGTTGACAACATCACTAAACTCATTAACTATGGGAATATCAAGATTTTGGTCATTTTTCTCAACTTCCACATGAGTCAAGATAATGAAACACGAAGATCCTTCTTTTACTTCTTTTAACACTTGTTGTAATGACAACAACTCTGCTTCTTCAGGATCAGGGAAAATCAACTCCTTCTTATTGGAGTCTATAAGGATATGATTGGCAGATAACCAATCCATTCCTAAGATTACATCTAAACCTTGTAGAGGTAAAGATATAAGATGTACTTTGAACCTACATCCTTCTACAACTATTGGACATTGAGGACACATCCTCGATGTTTTTATCAATTTAGAGGTCGGTGTAGCTACTATAAGATAATACTACAGCTCTTTCACGGGTAGGTTCAACTCTTGAATAAGAGTTTCAGACAAAAAGGAGTGTGTCACTCCATAATCAAACAACACATTCAAGTCTTTACCAGCTATAATACAACATCCAATGATGAGGTTACCTGATTTGGCAGCTTCTGCTCCCGTTAAAGCATAGACTCTTCCAGTCGCTTGTGGCTTATTGTCAGTCCTTCCCTGTTGAGGCGGTTGTTGAGGTTGAGTTATTTCTCTTCTGTTAGAGGGACAATATCTAGCAAAATGTCCTTCTGCTCCGCAAAGAAAACATTTGTTGCGCACAGTAACTTGTGGACAAACGCTCTTCAGATGAGGTCCTCCGCAGACGTAACATCGGATTATTTTCTGTTGCTGATGAGAATTCCTCTGAGGCTGCGGTCTTTCATAAGGTCGGATTCTTACATTCTATCCAACTCGTGAGCCAGATGGTCCTCCCACCCTTTGTGACTTTTGTTGAACTTCAATCTCACTTGTTAACCTTTCCGCAACTTTGGCATGTTCCACTAAAGCAGAAAACTCTTTAATAGCTAAAGGGTTCACGGCTAATTGTATGTCTGCTCTCAATCCATTTTTAAATTTCCTACACCTCTATTCTTCATTTGTTGGTTGGGTGTAGAAACGTCCCAAATGTTTGAACTTGTCTGCATACTCAGCTACCGACTTGTTACCTTGCACGAGCTGCAAGAACTCTACCTCTTTTACATATCTTACACTGTCCGGAAAGTACTCAGCATAAAACTTATTCTTAAAAACTTTCCAGGTAATAATCTCACCACCTTCCTTTAATACTAGCTTCATGTTGTCCCATCAGTGTACTGCTTCTCCAAATAGTTGATACTCGGAGTATGCCAACCTAGTTTCTGATGAACAATTTTTCGCATAAAAAATCTTTTCCATATTTCTTATCCATAGATCAGCCTCGTCCGGACTTGTCCTCCCATTAAAAGTGGGTGGACGATGTTGTGGAAAGTTTTCTAAGGTCCATTCCTGAATCCTATGAGGTTGAGCTTCCACAGACGTGCCATTCTCAGATAGTTGCCTTAAGGCTTCCACATGTTCTCTTTGACTGGCTTCAGAATTCAGCCTAGCCGCTTCTAATTGTTGTAGAGTCGTTTTGTGTTGTTGCACTAAAGCAGCGCCCTGTTGTTGAAGAGCAGATGCGATAGCCTCCAAAGCCCTTGCCAAGCTAGGCATATTAGAGGTTTCACAGTTGGATTGTGTGCGTGTCATTTCTCTGTTCAAAAAGAGAATTATTGTCATTATGATTCATAATATGAGTTCGTAGGATAAATCCACAACTCTTAGGTCGTCATAAGGACGAACCGCTCTGATACCATTAATGTAACATCTCATAATCTCACACTTGATAATTCATAATTGATATATTGTAGCATTACATTTAAGGTAACATCCCATAATCTCACACTTGATAATTCATAATTGATATTTTGTAGCATTACATTTAAGGTAACATCTCATAATCTCACACTTGATAATTCATAGTTGATATGTATATATGTTTTAAACTCATATTTTATTATTTTTATAATGAATATGTGTATAAGTTGTTTATATATTTTCTTAATAAAATGCATTATATTACATAATTATTTATTTCAAATAATGAGTGATAAATTTAGATGTAAAGGAAGTAATGATTAATAATTTCAGATGTTATGAGAATAATTAATTAAATATTTTATGTTTTTCAAACTCAAAATAAAATTTAGTAATAAATTGAAAACCTTCGTGTGTGTCCAGAAGCATTGTTTGTAATAGTGATTAAAATAATTGAATGACTTTAATTATTATTATTTTTAATTCTTTTCCAATATAAAGGAAAAAAAATCAAATTAAATTATAGTTGAATAGACTCTACAAACTTCCTAAAGTTGTTAGTCACATTATAATCTAGAATTCCTTCACTCAAGAAAAATTTAGTTTTGGTGTATCAATTAGAACCACTTAATATATGAAATAGACATTTTAATCAAAGATGTTGAAATTTAAAATAACAAAATAACATCAGCTAATGCGCCGTAAATAAACTAAAAACTTAATGTAGTAAACAATTGTCCTTTTCTGTTTTTAATCTAAAAACAATTATAAATAGTTGACTCATGTGCATATATATATATATATATATATATATATATATATATATATATAAAAGACACTAAAGATAAAATTCAAGGTTAAAAGCATTATACGTACACCTACTTCATCTAATTTGATTGAGAAGGTGTATATGATTTTACATTAGCTTTTTTCTTCCTTTCCATATTCAACTGTAAGACAAAATGTTCTTTTAACATTTAAAAAAATAACTAAATGGATTTGCTTCCACACATTTACATTTACTTAGATGGATTTGCGAATGATCAATCTGTTTGTTTAAATGCATCTAAGGGTATTTGAAGGAATAGATTTATGAGAAAGTAACGTATTCCCAAGATCTACAGGAATGTACGGTACAGGAAGCGGAAAATGACGAATTAGCCCTTCTTTTTCTTTTGAAAAAAAAGGAACGCTATTAATCTACGCATGGGTTGATCCCTGCACTTACACATTATTCTTTAAAAGATTATATTATAAATTTAAATCAAATTATTAAATTATTTCATATTATTAGGTATTAGGTATCAGTATTTATAATATTAAGTTTTATAATGATATTTTTGTTTTGTTACGTTACAAATTTTAACCTAAAAACAATTTTAATTATTTTATACGAACACGTTGTATTTTAAACGAATTACACTTATTAGTTTTTTATTTATTTAAAAGCTAATCAAACAACATTTTACTTTAAACTAATTTTAACTCATAAAATCTTTGTTTTATATTAATTTAAACCACAAAAGTGCCTCAAATTTATTCTTATAAATAAAGATACTCCAATCATTATTTTATGTAAACTTTTCACCATCTTTATTTAAACGCTCCATCTTCAATATTGAAATTCAATCGACAATTTTTTTGGAATGTCTTGCACTTTAATTTATTTTTACAATGTGTAATCTTATACTTTGTTAAAACTATAAATCTTTTGTATTTGAAATAATTTATTGATGACTCACGTCAAATCTATATTATATTCCTTACATTTTTTTTCCATCAGCTTATTTCTTTTTCTATCTTTATCCATCAACAAGTCTTTTAGATGAGTACTTTCATTAAATAAAATTTATAAGCAAATTTTATAGTTTATCTTAAAATATATATTCACTTTTTATTGTTATTTCACTTTAAGAAAATAGATTCGAAAGATTCAAAATTAATAAAGTACAATTTATCTATACACATTACCATAACACTACTTTCAATTCAAATAATACATTTGTAAGTTTTCTTTCTTATATCTTTTTATTTAATGTAAGACTTTGTGTAAGAACCTAAAAAATAAAGTAATTAGAATTGATACATGTTTTAAAATAATGAAACTGATTATTTAAATGTTAAAATAATTCAATAATATAAATATAATTTTTAAACACGCTTTATTATTAAAAACACTCATCATCTCTCTAAAACACATTTTATAGACTTTATGTCCCATCTCTCTAAGATTTCTAACTCTTGAGATATTTATTTGACGATTAGGAGATGTTTAGAAGATCATGGTAACGAGTTTTTCATTTTCTATCGATTAGTCTTTCTTATAGAGTAAGTCAATTTTTGTTTCTTTTCTTTAATTTTCATTTTAAGACAAATGCAAAGAGAATTTCTTGCATGTGTCGTCCAACCTCTCTTGTTAGTTTCTTATCGATCATTGGTCCTAAAGACTTATTCTGATCATGATTATATGGTTTGTAAACACTTTTAGAGTTCTATGAGCTGAGGCATGAATAATGTGCTTCATAGAGTCGTTGTAGCTTTCCAATTAGGTATGAGAAGCAAACTATTATCTTTTATTCTTGGTCTAAAGATTTTAAGTTTGTATTCATCGTTGAAATGTAGTGTAATTGACGTTTAAATTTGAGTGGCCATTGATAACATGTATTGATTGTTGGTTATTGGATGATTTATTGGTTGACTGATGCTTGTACTTGTAGAATATTGGTGCGCATGCTTGTGTCTGGTTTATACTCATTTAAGTCACTTGAGACTGCTATGTTGGGGTATAAGTTAGTGGAAATATGATGTTGTTTTGATATCGGTGAATATATAGAATTTATAGTTGATTTTGAATAAAGAATGGGAGGGTTTTGATATGCGAAGTTTGAAATAATGCTTGAATGAGAAAAATAGAGGTTTAAGGTTTGTTCTTAGAAAATTTAAGACTTGTGTAGGTTTTAATTCAAGTAAATATGGGCGAAATGTGTAGAATCTGATATATGAGTTTAGAATTTTGATTTTTGGTCAATAGGTTGGTATATGGATCAGTCTTAGTCAAGAAATGAGAGGGTTTTGACAGGTGAAATCGGGAAGGAATGGTCTTATGAGAAAATCTGTTGTTTGGTGTTTATTAGGAGGCCATTTAGGACTTAGTTAGCTACTTAGAGTATTAAGAACCTAGTTTAAAGCCAAAGAAATGAAATACATGAGTTTTAGTTATAGGTTGATTGGTTGAACCTTGATTCCTGACCAAATAATCAAATTGGTATCTAATTTAAGTTATAAACATGTTTTTAAATCATTCCCAATGTCTAAGATGTCATTTTGATAATTTGAATAGGTGTGGGGGACAACCAAGCCTAATTTAGTGGTTTTTATACTTTTGGTGTGGCGCTCAATAGTGCCTGCCCACTAGAAAGTTGAGAGCTTTGGCACTCAGTAGCAGAGTGATGCTTAACGACAAGGATGTGTCGCTCAACGCTAGTGTCTTTACATAACCAATTCTATACTTTATAAAACAAAATTTAACAAACTATGGGTCTAAACAAGTCATAATTGACTAAAAAATAGACCTCAAACCTTTAGTTTTATCACAAACTTACTATTTTATATTTTCACCAATTAAAACCCTTAAAATGGACAAAAACAACCTCAAACTCAACCTATTAACTACTTACTAACTCAATGTCAGATTTATGGTTAATTAAGGTTCTAAACAAGTTTGTAATGATATAAAAATAGCTCTTTAACATTAGTTATAGTTCCAAAATCACTCTTATAGAAATTCACCTACAAAAATCTCAATTTAGACCGAAAATTAGCCCAATTACACTTCCATTTCACTACTTCCAACTCTATAACAAATTTATACCACACATAACTTCAAGACAACAACATCACATGTTTAAGCAAGCATCATATCACAACCATACACCACAATATTCATCAATAGGCAAATATTCACTCAAATTGTAACATATTCAACCAGGTATACATCTCATATTCTATCAAACATACCTACATACTTATTAACATAAAAATTAAAACAAATATTAATGTCTCTTACTTGACAGAAGAACAAACAGTTCTAGAAAGCTTAAAACAATTTCAACGTACAAAAATTTCTATTTGCTCCTACGAACCATAAAAACATGATCAGGATACACCGTAAGGACTACTAATTAACAAAGAGTCTTA
Organism: Vigna angularis; assembly: GCF_016808095.1. Lineage (NCBI taxonomy): Eukaryota > Viridiplantae > Streptophyta > Magnoliopsida > Fabales > Fabaceae > Vigna > Vigna angularis. The sequence continues at coordinate 19,997,039 of NC_068979.1, read as the reverse complement.
TCGAAGACTCAAACTTCACATTCAAAACAAAGATAGCTACCATGGAAGAAAAACAAAACTGACCAAAGAAAGAAGTATAAAACTAACTTATTATATATGAAAAAATGATTGGTTAGACTTGAAGATTTCGTCGCTGTGATATTTAAACAAATGAACTTGAGATGAGAACCCTTAGAGAGAAGTTAGATAAGTTTAGAAAAGTGATTTATAGAAAAATGATGTATTTTAAAATAATGAATTTCGTTCCTCACAAAACTATTTTTATTAAAACTTAATTTAAAAATAATTTAATCTCGTTATTTTTAAACCACTGTCAATTCTAAAATATCATTTTATAGATCTTTAATTTAATTTTTACCCATTCCATTTTATTTTCAATATAATTTTATCATTTTTATTTTTTATTATTATAAATAATAACTCACATTTCATTTTAACACAATTCTCATTTATTATATTTTATTTTAACTTGCTTTTATGACCAAGAATAAAATGATAATTTTTTAATTTTAACAATTAATTTGTTTTACTCTATGTAAAACATTATGTAGTTCACAAACTTTTATAAACTTTTCTCTAAAATTCTTTGATTTCTTATCATCTATTTCTTAATTCCAACAATCTCATTTCCATATTTTGTTTTTCAAATCTTATCATTTAAACCTGACTTTAGAAACAAATATACCCTTTAAAAAATATTTTAAAAATATTAATTTTTTCTTTACAAAAATTTGAAAAAACTAAATATATAAATATATTACAGTTAACAAATAATTTTATTTATACCCTCATATATATATATATATATATATATATATATATATATATATATTAATTGGAAGGCTAAGAACCCTAATTAAACAACGTGCCCCACGAACAAAACAATATTATCCAAAAAAAATAACGTGTATCCATGATCTAATAAAGTCACAAACAAATTTGTAAGTCATTTAAGGTCAACAGAGTTAACAAATTTCTTTTTTGATCTTTTAAAATTTGTAGTCCTTTCTTCAACTTCACAATATTGACATTGAATATAAAAGGTGGTTTAAGATTGAACTATTCTAAATTAACTATTTTGTTAATATAAATAATTTTACAAGTTTGTTTATAATATTTACACACAAATATCATGAAATGAAGCATAATACTTGCACCTTATAACCCAAAACATATTGTATTTTATGAGGAAATGTTACCTAATAAAATGGAAATACAAAATTTCAAATAAGGGTTGAAAGAATGAACATTATAAGATACTTTTACAAGTTATACGGAGAGAAGAAAATAAATTCAGATGAGGGAGCAAGAAATTGACCTGTGTTCCAAAGCCTATATATATTCAGTCGTTAAAGATTGAATATTCAATGATATTGAAATTATTTTTTAGGTTTAGGCAGATTTACTTATTGGACAAAGGTACCGAATAATAATCAACTGCAGTAGAGTTTTGATATTTTTTAAATGGATTATCTGTCTCCATTGATGCTACTGTTAACAAATTAACATTGTTTGAATATATCTGATGTCATGTCACTTTGTAAACAGAAAAATTAGTTTAAAGAATAAATTTAGTTGTTTCCAAAATGCAACGCTTATAAACTAGGTTTAAATAGTAGATGAATTAAAAATAAAGATATTAGATTTATATATTATGAAAAATGTATTAATAAGGTCCTAGTTACATATACTTTTCATAACATAGAGATCTAAAGTCTTAATTTTTAAAACCAGATATTAAACAAAAATTCACCTCTTAATACGATAACAAAGTAAATATTTAAGCCTATAAACTAATACAAAATAACTCACAAGTCTATTTTTTTCCTATATCTAACTATTCCATCTGTAATAAAATCTGCAGTTGGTTTTCTAACTTAAAAAGACACAGTACTTCAACCTTTAAGTGATTTGAGTAAAGAGAAAATGAAGGAAAAAACATCTAATAATTGTCTAAGTCAACAACATTTTTATAACATTATATTAAACACATGCTAATTATTAGAATATAATAGAAATTGTTCTTATCACATCAATAATTTTATATTATTTAGAATTTGACGTTGAAAACAATTTAAATTTTATTATTAAAATCATTGCATAGAAAAGATATAACATATGATATCTTGTTTATTTTGTTAGTATTTATCGTAATAAATATTTTTTTATCTTATTTTAAAAAATAAAAATAATCTGTAATTGGTTTGTTGATAAATAAAATGTTAATTCTCAAAATTATCTTGATCTTAATATTATTTATTATTTTAAGCCAAGAGGGTTGACTGGATTTCTATTTTCCATTTAAGACTCTTAGCTTTTTACTCAAAAACATAATAATTATATTTTATATTGTTTTATGTTTTATCCTTTTGTTGAAGACAACCAAACATACTAATCTTTTCCAACGTCCCCTTAAAGAGAAAGCGATCTTCGAGTGAAGAACCGGACGGTGACCGCCGACAATGGCGGCCACCCCACCCCCTCCGTCTTTGTCGCTCCCATCGAATAAACCTTTCTCACTCAAACGCTCTGACTTTCTGTTTCACCCCTCTAAGAACAACAACAACAAATCCCTTTTCTCTTTTAATTCGAATCTGAGGTGCGAGATCAAAGGCTTCGAGGGCCATCGCCGCTGGACATTTGACCGTATCTCCGACATGAACAAAGACTCCACCGCTCTCTCCAATTCCATTTCCAACCCTTCTTCTTCATTTGTTTCTGTCCCTGCTGTCACCTCTGCTTCCCAATTCCCCACCAAAAATGCCAAAAAGGTTGTCCTTTTCTTCTGCGCCGAGACCAAGGCCCTCGCCGAGAAAATCGCCGCCGACTCCGACGCCATCGAGCTTCGCACCATCTCTTGGGGGTTCGTCCCTTCTCCCTCACGCTGCATTTCTCACCATGCATGATGCATCCGCTGCTCCTCTCTGTTTTCTCTGGTTTTTATTTTGACCAATGTGGTGATTTGTGTTTGTTTTTCGTCTAATTTGAGTGTCCCATTCGGATGAATTGCTCTATTGTGTTGGAATTGATGTCATTGTGGTGCAATTTAGGAACTTGGAACTACCCATTACGGTTATATTGTCCCGTTTCTGTATTCCATCAACTTCTAGTGCCCCATTTCCCTAAATTTCTTTGTTGGGCTAGAATTGATGTTTCCGTGGTGGCAATTTAGGAACTTACATCTCATTCTTTCTTTGTATGATAGGTATTAACTGTGTTATATATTTGCATGCATTAAATGGCTTTTCATTTAGTACTTCCACGGGAGTAAGAGCTTTTGTTGGAGTATATAGCATTAGATAATGCTGCCCCATTGTGAATCTTGATCCCCGAGAATAAAGCTTAAAGCCCGAGAATAGTTTTGTGATATTTTTTTTTTCTAGCTAGTTTGCGGTTTGAGTGAATTGTATGGTTTGTTTCACTGAAGTACTTTGTGCACCTGAAAACTCAGCAAGTTTCCTGATGGCTTCCCCAACATTTTCATTCCTAATGCCCAAGGAATTCGCGGGATGCATGTGGCTTTTCTGGCCTCATTCAGTTCTCCAGCAGTGATTTTTGAGCAGATTCCTGTTATTTATGCATTGCCAAAACTATTCATTGCTTCATTTACCCTTGTCCTTCCGTTTTTCCCAACGGGCACATCAGAGCGTATGGAGGATGAAGGAGATATTGCCACAGCTTTTACTTTGGCCAGACTTTTGTCGAACATACCCATTTCTAGGGGAGGACCTACCAGTCTGGTGACGTTTGACATTCATGCCTTGCAGGTCTAATATTTGTGGAATTGCCTTTGACATTTGTTTTTTTGGGTGGTGTGTATCATGTTTTCCTTGTCTTTCTTTGTCAGTTGTGAAATTCCTGACTATAATTGTTTGATTATTTGTGGCAATTCAGGAGAGATTCTACTTTGGTGATAACATTTTACCATGCTTTGAGAGTGGGATACCATTGCTGAAAAGAAGGCTCCAGGATCTTCCTGATTCTGATAATGTGAGGATTTCACCTGTATTATTTCTGCCCTTTCAGGCTCTGTGTTCCTGTATAGTTTTCTCATGTGCACGTGAATTTTGATAATGGAAATTATGTTTTGACCTAGGCACATGGGTAAAGCTCTTCCTAAAAGACTAATCTATTAAGTAGAACTGCATCACAAAGGACTCACTCATAACAAGTTACTGATCTTTTCTAACTTTAAAGTTATAAAAAAAGTTAGTTATTCAAGTGAATGAGAAACATTGCTTTTGTACTATCGCATAATAACTAACAACTTTGGTTTTCTTCTTTCACAGATAGCAATTGCTTTTCCCGATGATGGTGCATGGAAACGATTTCATAAGCAACTGCAGCATTTTCCAACGGTATTGAATATGGTTAATCTAACAAATTTCCTCAAGTTCAGTAAAAGTTATAAATATCACACTGGTATCAGTCTTGCAGCTACTAATTTGAAGTTGGAAACATTGACTAGCTTGCTTTGGTGGTTCCATCTATTAGCACTCACTTACACAATGGATATGCAGATAGTATGTGCAAAAGTTCGGGAAGGAGATCAAAGGATAGTTCGTATTAAGGAGGGAGACCCTAGGGGTCGTCATGTTGTGATTGTTGATGATTTGGTTCAATCAGGTGGAACTTTGATAGAGTGTCAGGTATAAATGTGTATGTGGGTTCTTACATGGCACAAAAGGTGGAATCTTATGTAGTTTTAATTATTCTAGCAAAGATGCTTTTGTTTATACCTAGTTAATTCATTAATTTGTCATCTTTCAGAAAGTCTTGGCAGCTCATGGAGCATTGAAGATTAGTGCTTACGTGACCCATGGCATTTTTCCAAATAATACATGGGCACGCTTTGAACACGATAATGGGGGTAATGCCTGATTTACTTTGTTCATTAAGCCATGATCATTGATTTTCTTTGTTATAAAGAAAAATAACTTTATCTAAAGTATTTGTAAATTTATAATACGAATTGATGAACTTGTCGTTCATCCGATTATAGGCACCACTTGTTAACATGTTTTCTTACATCGATTTGATTTAATTGAATTTCTTGTAATTTTTTCTTTATTATTTTCCTTTTATTGGGTTAATAACAAATTCTTCTAAAAACATGTAGTCAATTGTCACATACCTTCAAGGTCGGTTCCCACCGGCCTGAACCCTTTAACTTATATTATGCACAAATGGGCTGAACCCACAACAGATATCCAATCTCCTCTCTTTTAGATCATTGACCTTCTTTTCATCATGATTTTATTCTTATACTCAAGTTTGTAGATTTTTTTTTCCAAGGTCTAGTGTCATTAACTCTGTTACAGTTGCTAGTGGAATAGGCACTTAGATTTATTTTGGTGTCTGATTACTTATTTTATTTGGTAGAGTTTCAACATATTATGAAACCATTCTTGTTGTAATTGAACACTCACAAATGCAGTATTGGTGTCAGGAAACAGTAATTAACATTAAATTCTGTAATGTTAAAAAAATGTACAAGATATTCTTCCATGTGTTAACAACACTTGTATTTCATCAAACAATATTTTATGAAGTGAATGGCTTACTGTTTACACTTTTATTTTCTCACCTTCAACCATTTCTAACTTTCATGCACAGGGCATCCAGAGACTGCATTTACTTACTTCTGGATCACAGATTCATGCCCCTTAACAGCTAAAGAGTTGATGAATAGGCCACCATTTGAGATTCTCAGCCTTGCAAGCTCCATATCTGCCAGTCTTCAAATCTGAAGGGGACATATAATGTCATTTTCCTTTCATGCTGAATAAAACGGAGAAAAAGAAAAAAAAAAGATCCTTTAATAACAATAGTCAAAGTTGAGTTCTTGGACTTCAGGATGTGGCTTATAGCAAGAGTTAATAAGACTCTTACCAAGGTTATTGCTGCGATAACTACTTGGGGGCTGCATTGATTTATCCAAAGCTTGCTGTTGTGTTATAAATACGTACTCTATCTTGTGGATTTTGGTAGCTTCAGTCGCTGTATGATCCTTGATATATGAAACTTTAAGAGCCTACTCTACTTTTCAAACTAAATAAATTATGATTTCAATGTCCATCTTTAAAATCTTGCCGGAACATTTTGAGGATCTAAATTTTTAATTGCCAGAACAATGCTTCATTTTAGTTAATGATTGTTTGAGGTACTAACATCAGAGGCTGCCATAGATTTGGTTAATGATTGTTTGCACAAGTTTGCCCACCTTATGATTGGCTGGTTGACCAATATCAATAATGAATTAATTGAAAGACAGAAGAAACTAATAGTGCTGTGTACTTTAATTTATATAATGAGTGCATCTTATTTTTGTAACCTTTTTATTAAAAATAATAAGACTAAATCAAAAGAACTAAAATTGAGCCATTCATCAGCTTGTGATTGGCAATTAATATGAATACCACATAAACAATATGTATTGCTATAATGTTTTTTCTGTTGCAATTATCTCTAAAGTTTGCATTAATCAATGCATCACTTTTAATATATCTATTCTTCTATTGAATATAGGTATATTTGTATAAATTCCTTTATAAAAAAAATATAGGTTGATAATGTCTTGAATTTTCTGACAATAAAAGCTTCTCAGTTTGGTAATTCTAGGATAAGCATAAATGTCAATTGAGATGATTTTTTCCATTAGAATTTCCAGAAAAGTAAAGAAGAAAAAGATAAAACTCGCATAAGTTATTTTAACCTAAGAAAAGGTATATTTTTTCTTGTCATTTATTTCTCATGAAATTGTTATGAAAAGTTTATCCGAACAATTCCTAAATCGTTGTTTTAGTAGTCCTTTTGCTATTCATAAAATAAAAAGTAAATATATTTAATGTCTTAAAAATATTAAAAAAGTAAGTGTTTTATTCAATTGGTAAGTAATAACAGTTAAAGGAAGTTACATAAGACATGAAATAAGTTTCGATGGCATTAGAGTACACTAAGAACGAAACAAACAAGATTCTACTTGACAAAAACGTTGCTTTCTCATCATAACCTGCTCGAGCCAATTTTAGAAGTCCACGTAAACCAAAATCTGTTCACAACAAGCTGCATTTACGTTAACACAGCAAGATAAGATATTGAACATACCAATATAACAAGCTGCCTTTACATTAACATGGTGAATACACCAATGAGAGCAAGGATAAATATAGTTGCTTCTGTTGTCTTTAATTCCTGTTAGTTTCAGGTTGATCAAATATTTGATACAGTCAAATCATACTTTTAAATCTTAAATAAACTCTGTAGCCAAATGATGAAGTTCCACATTTGTCAGAACATTGACAGTCAACTGAAGCAGCAGATATAAAATTTGAATATCTATAATGGTTAAAGCATACCTTTCTCGGCCTTTTGGCTAAGATCAAGTGTAGTATCTGTTCTTATCAGTTTAATATCTGATATGTGGACTATTAGTTCACACGATATTAAATTAATTTTTTGAGGGAGAGAACCATTAAGGTAGCTTGCTACTTGGTTTCTTATGCATCGTCCTTGTTTTGCACTTTTGCAAGGACTTGGTGCATCCCACCCAAATAGTTCAATTGTCTGGTCTGATTTCTTGATAGTTTTATATTATGTTTTAACTAAATGTTTATTTATTTGTTCGTGGTGGTTGTCAAACATATTGCACCATAATTAACTTAAATGTTACATCCTAGTTTATGCTTTTTGTTTCAGGTGTGGTAGGAGTGAAGACATCAATAATAATGCAGCAAAGGCTTGGCGCATCCCATTCAGATCAGTTCAATTACTTATTTTTGTGAATATTGTTGTCCACTCTTCAACTTACACTTCTCCAATTAGCTAGGTATACATAATCATTGGTGAATTATTTATCTGGGTTTCCTATTATAACCATTGGGTGAATTTAGAGGTTTTGACAGAGGCAGACATATCTTGACCTGTCTTCTGTTGGGCAAAAATAATTTAGTGTTCAAGTAAATAACAATGAAGAAAACAGCTCCTCGTGGTTGAGCATCACATATTCGAGATTGCAACATCACATTAGAGACATGGACAACAATTGGATTCTTGGCTTCAATGGAAGCTATATTAGTACTTAGTTAAGCCTTAATTAGGCATGAACCAGTGCCATTGGAGAAGAAGTAACATGGTTGCTTATATCTAGTAAAAAGAAAAATTGGAATGACTGGGTAGTTTCAAGTTTTATCACATGCCATGAACTCAATTGCTGATTTCAAAGTCTCTTACGGGTGATTTTGCGAGCATATGACTCGATTTATGAAGTACCACACTTCTCAGAACACTGACAAGTAGGTGAAGTTTGAGATATAAATTTTGAACACTTTTGCTTGCTAAAGCATACCTTTCTCGGCCTTTTGGCTAAGATCAAGTGTAGTATCTGTTCTTATCAGTTTAATATCTGATATGTGAACTATTAGTTCACACGATATTAAATTAATTTTTTAAGGGAGAGAACCATTTGAGTAGCTTGCTACTTTGTTTCTCGAGCATTGCCTTTGTTTTGCACTGATGCAAAGGCCAGGTGCATCCCACCAAAAACAGTTTGAGTGTTTAGCTCTGATTAGCATATGATTTTGTGACTGTCAATTGTATAAGAGGTTTATGATTTTAACTCTTGATAGTGCTATTGCTTTTCTTATTGTATTGTTTTGTTTTTTCTTTGGAACACGAATTTCATAATTATCTTATCAGCTGGGTTTGTCTAATTATTTTGGTCTGCTTGAATACTTTTGCTTTTCTTATTGGGTGGTTCTGTTGTTTCTTTTGAACTGTCATTAGGTAGAAGAGTTTCATACTGGGTTTGTCTAATTATTTTGGTCTGCTTGATAGTACTATTGCTTTTCTTATTGTGTGGTTTTGTTCTTTATTTTGGACTGCCATTAGGTAGAAGAGTTTCATAATCAACTGGGTTTGTCTAATTATTTTGGTTTGCTTGATAATACAATTGTTTTTGTGTGGTTTTATTTGTTTGGTACTGTCATTAGGTAGATGATTTTCATAATTACCTTATCAATTGGGTTTGTTTATCTTATTTGTTGGTTTATGCTGAAACTATCCTTCCTCATCCGACAAACTATGGAGGGCGGTTTGCCTTTGAAGATTGTAAAAATTATGTATTTTTCATTTGTTCTTTGATGATAATTGCCTTCTCTTTTGATCAGCCCAGAGTTGTCAGGCCCAGGTTGTAAGTAACATTAGTCCTAGTCTTGGGTTTCTTCCACAAGGGATCAGTGATGGGCTTGATAAAGTTACCCGCATATTTATTTGGGGTTCCTAATACAAATCAAGTTTCCATTCGTGAAGCTGAGCATAGTCTGCAGCTTTTTTCGTCGACAATGCTTAACATATAATGTGTAGTTTTCTGAATTTTTTTCCATCAATATTTATATATATATATATATATATATAAATATATATATATATATATAAACCAGTCCTATTGGAGAAGGACCAACATAGTTGGTAATGTCAAGTAAAATATATTAGGAAGGACTAATTATTTAAAGTTTCATCAGACATCACATGACTCAATTGCTGTTCTAAATTTTAAAGTCTGTTGATTTCATGAACTCATGTTGAGAGCATTACTCAAAGTTATGAAATCCCACACTTGTCAGAACACTGACAAGTAAGTGAAGTTTGAGGTATAAAATTTGAACACTTCTGATTGGTAAAGCATACCTTTCTCGGCCTTTTGGCTAAGATCAAGTGTAGTATCTGTTCTTATCAGTTTAATATCTGATATGTGGACTATTAGTTCACACGATATTAAATTAATGTTTTGAGGGAGAGAACCATCAATGTAGCTTGCTGCTTGGTTTCTTAAGCATCGTCCTTGTTTTGCACTCTTGCAAGGGCCTGGTGCATCCCATCCTAAACAGTTTGAACCTTTTGGTTTGTGTTTATGTTAAACATCACCTTTGTTTTGTCTTGAGACTATAACCATTCGTATTTAATTGCTTAATTTTATTTTGGATTTTTGTTGAGATTAACAATGGTCTCTCTTTGAGGAAACTTGATTGCTAAACTGTTAATTCAATTACTATTTAATCTTTAATTATTTATTACTTTTAGTTCCTTAAGAATCATGATGGTTTAAAATATGATTAAAAATATATTATAAATTAATTTAGTATCAATTATCAAATAATGAAACATGAGATTTAGTAATTCCTAAATGTAATACGCATATTTCAACAAGTTTAGTAATACTCAAATTTGTGTTAGTATATTATTGGCACTCGGTTTATGAACTTCTTTCAAGATACTTCAAAGGAATGTCTATAATTCTTACAAAGTTATCATATGAAAAAGTTCACTCAGTGAAGTAGTTTCCAACATCGTTTGGAGAAAACAAGAGAGCAAGTGTAAAATAATGGCAAGGAAAAAGAGAGGATAAGAATAATGTACAGTGGTTAAACATCTCAAAGATAAAATGCACGAACAGTATATCAACCTTTCATAAATATCTTTTATACTTATTCTAATAACCATTAGATGTAAATTAAATGTCCAATATTTCTTTACTAATCACTCATAAGAAATTATGATGCTATTTCTCACTCAATTTTATGGTAATAAATTTTATGGTATAAAACTTAAATTAGTATTTAAATTGAATTTCTAACAGAACTTGATATATATGGCTGAGGAGAATATGTGAGAGATTGAATGACATTGCTGAAGAGAGAACTGAATTTCATTTGTACGAGACTTTTCCATAGAGAAGTGGAGCCAAACCAGTTCATTCGTCATAGAACCACAAATCTATGGAAGAGAAAAAGATATAAAAAAAATTGCAGACTTTTTTATTAGTGATACTAATGCATCTAGTTCTGAGGATTTAACAGTCTATCCACAGAACCACAAATGTGTTGAAAGAATTGAAGCTTCCTTTGTGGATGTTGTTTGTTTATAATTCTTTTGGAATGAATGCTGTGTATTTCAGCGATTTCAAAACGATGCTTCTGGACTCGATTTCTTCTGTCATTTGTGTGGAACAACGCTAATTGTCCCTTCCACTGAGTACGCCCAATGCCCTTTGTGCAAAACTCTGAGACATAAAGGTAAACGTAAAGCAAAAATGAAAGGAAAAGAACTGAGGTTTCTTAATGTCAAGATGTCTGAATCTATATTTGGATCATCAATCTTCATAAATTTGCTCTTTTTACAAACTTGAAGTAAGTGTTGGACTTAACGAGAAACAACTTATTTGGTTCCATGCATTGCCTTAGTCTCATCTCATGCTAGACTGAATTATGAATCTACTCAACTTGGATAACTTTTGTGTGAAATAAATAAATAAAATAAAGTTTCCAAACATGTGAACAAGTTGTAACAGTATACAAGTACCAAAGAGATTAAACTACAAAAGTTTAAAATTGTGGAAGCTAAAATTATTTAACTAATATGTTTTAAGAAAATAGTCTCCGATAAGTCCTTTAAATATTAAATTACTTTCATATTAAATATTAAATATAAATATTATTATTTAATTAATAGAATAATAATATAAATATTAAATAATTACAACTATAAAAATATAACTATTATAATTTTTCATCTTTATTATTGCTTGAATGTTTTGCTCTCTATTTTTATTATTATCTTAAATTATACACCTCATCTTCATTGTTGCCTTGTTGTTCAATGCATGAAATAACTTCGTTTAGTGTTAACAAAAATCACTTTTGAATACATACACCTATTTCTGAAAGCAACTTTTGTGTTAATAGTTTTTAACATTTTTGTGTTTTATACGTTTACAATTCTAGAAGATAATTTCCAGCACATATTTTACTTATTTTGTTATAGCTTTAATGTAGTTCGCTTCTTTCTCAATAAAACCAATGTAAAACAATGAAATTAAAACAAAACCAATGTAAACCATTTGAAGAGAGGTATGAAAATCGGATTTTGAAATTCAATCCAAGTGTTACCTAGATTTTGGAATTCGAGAAAAATGAATTTTGAATTTCAAAATCCAGAAAAAGTGTTTACCGGAATTCAAATCTGAAGAAAATATTTATCGGATTTCAAAATATAGAATACATCTTTATCATCGAATTTTAAAATACGTTGAACTCCTTAAATTTATTTCAAAATCCAATGAATTAATTTGAAATTCTAGTCAGTTTTAAAATCACGTAAGTTTCAAAATCTAATGAATTTCTTGATCAAATTTTGAAATTTGATAAGTTTGTCAAACAAATTTTAAAATCCAATTAGTTTTGAAATCCGATGAATTCATAAACCGGATTTTAAATTTGATGAATTTTTAAACTGGATTTTAAAATCCGCTAAATTCCTAAACCAAATTTCAAATTTTGATGATTTGAACAGGATTTTGAAATCCGATTAATTAAAAGGAAGTTCGGCACTAGGTTTAGGTTAACAAAAAGTGGTGGGATAATTATGGGAGAAAGAAAAAAAATTGAGCCTTGTAAGAAGGGTACTTTAGACATTAAGAGAAAGTTTGGTGGTGTTGACGAGAAACCTTGGAGTTGCAGGGAGAAGCCCCTTTCGTAAGAAGGGATGGGGGTGGTGTTAGGAGTGAGAGCATTGCGCTTATGGAAAGGGAGGATGGTCTCGTGAAAAATGACATTTCTTGACAAGAGAATTTCTCTATAATCTAAATCCAAAGTAATATACCCTTTTGTGCCATTAAGAAAACCCAAAAGAATCCCACGGGATGTTCACGAAAGCAATTCAAATTTACAATCTACCATTGTAGAAGATAACAGAAGAAAAAAGTTGTAAGTGTAAACTGTGGCTAAAACTACAAATCCTGAGCTCGTCTCATCAGTTCTTCCCTATCAATGAAACGCTCAAGCAGATCTTTCTCTCGCAAAACCAAATAATCTTCAGCCCTGCCTAACCATTCATATCTTTGTTTTGCTGCATAATCATAGAGAGCATCCCTGATAGGAGTAGGAATCACCCAGAGTGAGCTTAAAGCAGAGTAAGGTCGCGGTAAGTATGACAGAACTCGCAATGCAGCTGCAGATCATAAATCAATGAGATTGACACAAACCACAAAATCACACAGAAATACCAGTGTGGTGAAGTATTAGTCTAAATGTTTATTCCAGAATTTGCTCTAAACATGATCCAGATTCAGATGCTGTTGGCAACGTCACTCTTAATTCAGATTCAGAGTGACATTCATCATACAACAGAATATGGACTTATCAATTCAACAAAGTAAGAAACTTATCAATGCTAACTTGAATTAATAATACTTAGTATCCATGTGCAAAGACCTAAAAACCCAAGATACAAAGCAGATCTTATATTGGTCCTTACCATGTTACTACAAACCTGGACTAATGCTAAAACTTTATATGCACAGATGTACGCCAAAACTACAGTAATGTAGTAAAATAGGCTAAAAAATGTGAAAAACAACAGCAGCATGGATACCATTGAAGTTAACCAAATGAGTGAGAGCATTCTAACCAGTGGATCCCTGAGAATATTCATTCAGGCCTTCAACAAACAACATTCGACGCATGACATCCTCTCGGTCAAGACCGCAAGCTCTCAAATAGGGCTCAGCGGCATCAGATTGAACACAGCAGAATTTGATCCGTTTGTCCTTATCTGCTCTGATTACCCATTTTACTCCTGTCAACACAGAATTATCACAGCTATGAAAATTGTTGACAAGCTACAAGATTTTAAAAATATCAACCAAAATGCCAATTACTAATTTTATAACCTTTAGTTTTACCAAGTCTATCTTACAGAGATAGTTTCTTTCCCACAACTAAACATAACCTCAATAAAGTATTCTTGGAAATTAGGTTTACACCTAACTCAACTCCACAAAGTTCACTTCTAACTTGAGCTCTGCACTACATTTATATATTCTACTTTAGTCATATTTCGAGTTGATGTGAGGCTAAACCACCACCCTTGAAGTTGCAACTAAGGCAACTCTCAAAGAGGCCACAACTAAGACAGGGCTAGGGGTGATCGCAATTAAAGAGACTTTCCAACAACTATTCCCTAGTCTTTTCAAGACAATGTCCCCATAAAATGAAAATAGCTTAGTTGAAAACTCACCGATAAGTTGAAATTGATTATCAGATCCTAATAAAACAATGCAAATGTTCAAAGGATGAACAAACAAGGGTCAGCAATGGCTCCGACATCATCTTATCATCTTCAATCCCTATTACATGGGATATTCAAATTGTCCTCTATCATGGATTATGTCTGATACCAATTAAAGTAAACTGCATTCTTCAATTCAACGCCTGAGCTAAGAATACTCCTACCAATTTGTCTCTATTTGAGCGCAAGGAATCTGAATAAATTAAACTAAATCATTACACACAAGATACAAGAGAGACCATTTAGCATTCAATAAAGAAGCAAAGAGCTGAAAACTCCAGACTAATAAAAACCATAAAACATACAAAGAAAAATCCACCTCACACTGAGACAGAAAATAAACTCACAATGAAATTCCAAAAAGAATTGGAATATTTGTGGCATGTGCTCAATATTTTAAAGAACAGTCAGCGACAGAAATCTTGGACGTGATTTATACTGCAATATCAAGATATTGGGAGCCTCCGAAACTTCAATTGCGGTCACATCAAATGCATTTGTCTGCATACAATTTCCTTCAACTTCGAGAATCACAACGAAATCGAGACCCTATAATCAATTCAAAACGTAGACCAACCTAGCAGAATGCTTAGTTAATTTTCTTGAACGTTAGATATATTAATCTTTCCCAAATTTTCGTGTTCTAAGAACATCCCCAATACGAAAGGCGGGATTTTTATTCTAACCAAGGCAGCTAACGAGCAAAAACACACACCTCACGAGTTGGATCACACGAAAGACGAAACCCCATGAAGTGAAAAGAGAACAATGACCGTGAAGAATGAATACCTCGGTGGCAGAAGAGGGAAACGGCGTCGTACAGCAGAACTCTGGGCTGAAGCAGAGTGGGGATGACGCCCTTCCAATTCGAAGAAACAGAGCTGAAACAGCGCAATCCATTACACCACCGTCTCTCTATTGGAGTCTTTATTAAGCTTGTGAGTTCTCTCTTCATCCTAACATTCATCATCCTCTTGCGTGTAGCAAAGTTTCAACCTTGGGTTTTGGGTTCAACACTGTGTCTCCTGTTCTAAACTGACAAACTCGATTACATCCGTGTTTAAACATACAACTTTCTTAACTGAAGTTTAAATATAGACATCATCAAAATATAAATAATTCGAGTCTCAACCTATAAAAGTTACAAATTCCTAAAAAAGTTGCAAGTTTTGCTCATTCTTCACTATATATAAAATGAAATAATTAATGAAGAAAGATAACATTGAGGCTTTCTTCAGGTGATTTGTGGGATGATTTAGGGCAGATAATTTGAATGAATTTGAGTGGGTTTGAGGGTAATTTTTTTATTGTTTTTTTAGTAGATTTGTGGGTAATTAAGAATGGATTTAGAAGTAAAGTTTGTGAGAATTAGTGTAGGATTTAATTGATGTGATAGATTTTAAAAATTAGTTTAATTGGTAGAAATTAAAGATTACCAAAAACCCCTAGTTATTAAAGTAATATAAAATGTTATTTATTAATGTGATATTTAATTGTAAAAATGTTTATAAAGAGAAAAAAATTAAAATTAATTAGTAAAATTAATTTTAAAAATGTAGAAAAATTATAATTTGGTAAATTGAATTTTTTTTAAATATAATTTAATATTAAGTGGTATGATTTTTTGGTTATTAAAGTAGAATTTAATAAGAATTGCATTACATTTCCAAGTCATATTTAAAAATATTATAGATGTTATTACCAAGTACATTTAAAAGATTGTTTGATTACGGTTGTTTGCTTTTAGGAATATTTTTAAAATTTTAAAGAAACATCCTGGAGAGAGTACAGAAAGATAGTATGTGTTGTGATTTATTGAGTCACAGAGATGACACGTGAGAAAGTGAGGATTCACTTTTTGGTCATGCCAAATACAGATGTTCATGTTTCCGCCGCTTACACCCACCACTGCAACTTCGTTCTCTTCTTTTTCAACCTCTGATTTCATCTTCAACCTCCATTTTTCTTCATCTTCAACCTGCAAAAACAAGAAAGAATTCACAAAAACATTTACCTGAGCTGAGCTTTGATGTTTGCTGGCACATAATAGTTCCCTTCTCAACAGAAAAGTATGAGGGTAAAGTCCACTTTTTATATAAAATCAGCTCAAATATTTGCAAATGAGCGGGATAAGAAAAAAACGTAAATCTCGCAAATCGGTTTTTATTGATCTCTCCAAATCCCTCCAAACAAACAACCATGATCCCACAAATCCATCCTTCTTAATCATTTTCAACAATAAATTCTTCTAAAGAAAACACAACGTAATTGAATGTATTTGAGGATAATTTTTTTGTTGTTTTCTTAGTGTATTTGTGGGTAATTGAGAGTGGATTAGAAGTAAAGTTTGTGAGAATTAGTATAGGATTTAATTGATGTGACAGATTTAAAAAATTTGTTTAATTGATAGAAATTAAAGATTACAAAAATACCCCTATTTATTAAAGTAATATAAAATGTTATTTATTAATATTATATTTAATTGTAAAAATGTATATAAAAAGACTAAAATTATAAATAATTATTATAATTAAATTTTAAAAATTAAAAAATTTATAATGTAGTAAAATAAATTTATTTTTAAATGTAGTATTTGTTTGTAATATAATTTACTACAAAGTAGGATCAACTTTTTTTGTAATGGTAAAAATATTATATAAAATAATAATTATTAATATTATTATTATTATTATTACTATTATTATTATTATTATTATTATTATTATTATTATTATTATTATTATAATAATAGCAGTAACAACGGTGATATTGTAAAAGTTATTAATTCCCTACAAATCTCTTCTATTATGAGAGATGAGAATAAATACTCCATCCCGCAATTCTATCTACACAATAACCTGCATTTCATCTTAAACGAGCAAAAAAAGTTTTCTCTTTCCATCCTCTTAAATCTTCTGCTAGAGGAGAATACGTTCAAACACTAGTGCAGAATTGACCTTTAACGTCACCTCATAGACGTCCGTCCACAAAAGCCCCAACGTAAATAATTGACCGGTGACATATCCGTAAATAAGTGAAACTGTAGACGTCTGTTGTGGAGGGGGCCGGACGTCTATAATATTATAGACGTTCGGCCCCCAATATCGGACGTTTACGGTGCTGACAGGGTGGTTGAAGAATTAATTGTCTTCAGCTCGTTAAACGTCCGTTGTGGGGGGGCCGGACGTCTATAATAGACGTCCGGCCCCCCCACAACGGACGTTTAACGAGCTGAAGACAATTAATTCTTCAACCACCCTGTCAGCACCGTAAACGTCCGATATTGGGGGCCGAACGTCTATAATATTATAGACGTCCGGCCCCCTCCACAACGGACGTTTAAGGGCTGACAGAGGGAGTTGAAGAGGTGATTGTTCCAGCCTCTTAGACGTCCGTGGGAGGGGCCCGGACGTCTATAATATTATAGACGTCTGGCTCCCTCCACAACGGACGTTTAAGGGGTTGACAGGGGGAGTTGAAGCGTTCATTTCTTCAGCCTCTTAGACGTCCTTTGTGGAGGGGGACAAACGTCTATAATATTATAGACGTCAGGGCCCCTCTCACGGACGTCTAAAACCCCCCGCGAATATCAATTTTAAATCCCCAAAGACGTCATATTAGTGATAGCCCCGACATCTATAGTATTATAAACGTCGGGGCCCCATAGTACCGGACGTCTATTGGTTTTTATACTAAAACGCGAACCCGCGAGCAGTTACGCTCACTGTTCATCGTCTTCCCCGCGAACTCTCTCTGCGGCATTGCATTTCCAGGTGCGTTTTCTCTCTTTTGGACCGTTTAAATTTACTTTCAATCCGATTACATTGCTATGTGATGAAATATCTTTGATTTAAACCGATTAAAAATCGTTTTCGGTGCGTTTTGGTGTAGTTTGGTGCGTGTTCTTGGGCGGCTTTTTCGACTATTTTTGGTCGTGCCCTCCTCGATTTCCCTCCCTTTCATTTGGAATCTACTTTTCAGGTTAGCTTGTACGTTGATAAAGGTTTTTTGTATGCATGTTATTGGTTTTTGTGTATGCATGTTTTTGACTCTATAAGGTATGCATGTGTTATTGGCTTTTGAATATGCATGTATTAGTTGTGTTATTATAATTGTGATATGGTAGAATGTAAGTATCAAATCATTGAGTGACACTTAGTTCCCGTTTGAAATTTAACATAAACGATTAATCTTTTAATCGTTTGTGTTAAATTTTGAATTGTCCGATTGGACAGTTTAAGAAAATTAATTTTCATAATTTGCAAAACATGTCAATTGGAGTTTATGGATAAGATTGATAAACTGAGGCAGGAGTTCCTGAGGCAATTGGTCTTTGTGACTACTTTGGCCCTACACAGAAAACCCCCCCATCAATGAGTCAGGAGACACTGAGGCAGATGGATCTTCAGTGGGAGGAAAGACTCAACCAAAGCATGAGATCAATGGAGCAACGATTCATGGAGCAGCTACAAGAACAAAAAGAAATACAAAGAGCGCTTGAAGAAAAGCTGCATTCCATGACGCAAGGCAACATGGGGGCCGCTGAAACTCCCACACCACCTCGGGTCAGCACTAGAGGATCATGCTCTACTGTAGGACCCACTCAGTATAGTGGTCAGTATGAGCTGTTGGTTGATGGGGATCCCCCACGCATTGTGGCTGTCGGACGAGTGCTTGAGGGAGGGCAGACTATTCATGGTGTTCCCACATTACCCCAGCACGTGCGTGTGACGATTGACGAGGTTCGGGATCCCCAGGCTCAGGTGCTTGTACCCACTCCAGAAATTAACTTTGTGGGGGAGGCCATAGAATCATTTATAGCCTGGCCTAGAGCATTGATCATGTCACACATCGCTACTCCAAAGGTATAATGTCTTTTTTATTAGTATTTCTATGTTTATTCTTCAAATATTTGTTGATAACTCTTTGACGTAAATTCTTATCTTCAGTTCACACGTCCTCAGAAGCAGCCAATTCATGATACAGTCATACATGAAGATGATGACATGGCTGAAGCGGAGGATGATCCTCTATCAAAGCTAATGACAAGATTACCCAGGTTGAAGAAAGCACCATTAGAACTATACTGGGATTTGAGAGTATTTGGTCTTCCCCCACATGTGCCAGTTTATATCACATTATCTGATGCATTGGAGATGATTGGGGAGACCGGATGTTGAATATTTCCATCATTCAGCTGTGGTGCATGTAAGATAGTCAATTTGGTCTTTCATATTACTTTTATTTAGATTCTTATAGTTTCTAACAACTTAACTTTGTTGTTTTAGGTACATGGACACAATCGTTGTAGAACAAGGTCGGTCTTCCATGTACGGATTTGTTGAACTTCAGACCATTCAACCGTCTGGTAACACACTTCAAAACAGACAACATTATTTGCAAACATGGATGGATGAGTCAAAAAGAGACGTATACCTTGTGCCATACATTGATGGGTAGGTGTTGTTATATGTGGCCAGTTCATTATTATAGTTTCCTTAATTAGTTAAATAATTATTTATCCTTTATGATAGCATGCACTGGCAGCTGATGGTCATCATTCCCAAAGCATGTAAAATTA
The DNA here is from genome assembly GCF_016808095.1 of Vigna angularis. NCBI lineage: Eukaryota > Viridiplantae > Streptophyta > Magnoliopsida > Fabales > Fabaceae > Vigna > Vigna angularis. The sequence continues at coordinate 19,977,334 of NC_068979.1, read as the reverse complement.
TATGGTTTTGTTCGTTGCATAGGAAGATGAAAAATGACTTGAGAACAATGCTTCAAGGGTAAGTGTTTCTCCAAAAATGACTTTGAATTTGATGTTCACCTTCAACTTTTATGATAAATATAGTCATATTAATTATACTTTGTGTTTTCCATCTGTACAGAGTTATTGGTAAATCACGTGGTCAACTGGTTCAAATTTTGTATCCAAAGGTTTTAAGTCATTTATAGTTCTAATTCATTATTTTCTATGTTATTCAATGATCTAAATTCTTAACTATTTAGTTTGTTATTTTAGTGTAACCAGCAGCTAGATTCATGGGAATGTGGCTTCTATGTGATGTGTTGGATTAAGACCATCATTCGAGCTGGCATTACAGATGACTGGAATGAGGTAATGATGTATACCTTGAATACATTACAAATCAAATTTATCTTCAAACATATATGAAACCATAATGAATCTTTCTTGAATTTTGCAGCGCTTCAAGAGTACATCGTCTATACCAGAGGACGCAATTAGACAGATAAGGCAGGAGTGGACCGCTTATCTTCTGCAAAGATGGAGTTAGGAATAGTTTTATTTGTTGTTGAACATTGCTTAGTTTTAGTTTAAGTTTTAACTTGATAGTTTTGGTAGTGGATTATATTTTACATTAAGTAGAACTTTGTTTATATGAAACGCATATATATATTATTGCAAAATTGTTCTGGGACAATTTTCTGCTTTTCAGGTGTGGTTTTATTGCAAAAATAAATTAATTTTTAAGAAAAAAATGCCCAGTAGACGTCGGTTAATGCACTGTCGGACGTCTATAGACGTTTGGCAGTGCACACACCGACGTCCAACCCCACCCCTAGCACAAGACAATTCAGGCATGTGGTCGTCGGGTGACACACCTCGGATGTGTGTATAGACGTCGGGGGGAGGAGACGACGGACGTCTGTATAGACGTCTGACGGGGGCACATTGGACGTCTATATGGACGTCCGAGGGGGTACACTGGACGTCTGCATAGGCGTCGGGCCTGACACATCGGACGTGTGTATAGACGTCCGATGTGGACCCCCCGACGTCTGAGTAACGTCACCCACAAAGACGTCGGAAGAAGGTCGGACGTCAAAAAGCCAAAAGAACGAACGTTTAAAGCCCTTTCTGCACTAGTGAAACGAACAAACGCTGAAAGCAAAAGAAAATAGACCAAACTATTATATAGAAATCTGTAAGTTAGAAGTCTCAAGTTATAAATTATTTCAAAAATTATTTTATGCCAATTTAACTTATTTAAATAAATGCAAATAAGTATTTTTACTATTATTATTATTATTATCAATATTTATAATTATATTAATTTTTTTATAACATTAAAATAATGTATTTATTTTTCTTACTTATTTGTCGTGTTGTAACCTACATACTAAAGAAACATGTTTACGTAAAAGATATAGTTATTCGTTGTTTAACAATTTTATTAATTTTTTTTATTACGAGTATATTACATGATAATAAAGTTTAGGTTTAATATCTTAATAGGTCCTTTATATTCGTTCATAATTTGAAATAGATCCTTGTATTTTTTGACGTCTTAATTAGGTCCTTATTTTTGTTAATTTGATGCAAATAAATCCTTTCCGTCAATTTTATAAAACGACGTTAATGAGTGTGTGACGTGGCCTATGTGAATGCGATTTTTTAAAATTTAGAATTAAAGAATTAAGTAAATATATTATATTTTTTGCTGAAATTAATTAAAGAAAGGGCAAAGATGGAAAATGGTATTGTTGTTTATGCTGAAACATGCATCATCTCTACAAGTGGGAAATCAAAATGAAATTGGGGGAATTTTCTATTTTAGGGCTCGTGTCTCATAGTTGGGAAAGAGTGGATGTGCGAGTGCTTCAGGAATCAGAAAGACGTTGTTGTTCGAGTGGATGCGCGAGTGTTGGTGGGTGAATTACCGGTGCATGTGCGTGTGGAAAAGGTTGAAGCACGAGGTGAGTTGTGGGACCTTGTGTCGTTGGAAGCGCGACACTGAAGCACGTGTTGAGTAGAGGTTAATCTGAACGAAGGTCAGTTTTTGTGGTTTATTGTCTTGCTTTTTATAGTTGGGAAAGTATAATATTCGATTGTGGTCCCCTATGGTTTGGGCCGCGTTCTTGATTGCGTTTTGGTGGTCCCCCATGTATGTTTAAAATTATATGAGTCTTTGTGAGTGCGCTTTGTTATTGTTTTAATATATTATTTTTTGTCGTCATACTGTGTTGTGCGTGTAGATATATTGATACTGTGTTGTGCGTAATGGGCGACGTTTTTTACTATGTTTTCCACCATGGGGGAAGTTCATTACTGATGGTACCTTGAAGTATGAAGGAGAGACAATAACTTTGTCCTTTGACCCTGATGTCTGGAGTTATTTTGTGGTTGTTAGTGTAGTGAAAAGTTTTGGATATGATAGCTTTAAACAATTATGGTACTGTGTAGGAGGGGGTTCAGTGTTGGAAAATAGGTTGGAAGAATTGATTGATGACACTGGTGCCATGCATATGGCTAACTTAGGTAGGCTTAATGGTGAGGTTCATTTATACGTTATACATGTTGTTTCTGAGCCTGAAGTGATAAATATGCTTCAATATGTTACTAATGACCAAGGACAAGTTCATGCCGATGGTGAAGTACAAGAAGAGGGTGAAGAAGATGGTGACGATGTTCATGTAGATGGTGAAGTTGATGGTGACTTAGAAGAGGTGCAACAGGGTGAAGAAGATGGTGATGTTGTTGAAGTAGAGGTTGAATGTCATGGTCACGTAGAAGAGTTCCATGAGGTTGAAGAAGATGTTAATGGTGTTGAAGGAGTTGTGGAGGATGAAGTTCATGTTTGTAGTTGGAGTACATCTACTGATGAACGTGATGTACATGAAAATAATGAGTGCTTAGAGGGACTTGTGGATGTGAGTGTTCAATGTGATGTTGATGGTGATATAGATGGTAATGTGGAAGTAGAAGTAGAAAGTCTTAAAGACAGTGATGATGTGAGTGTTGAAAGTGATGATCATGATGAGAGAGGTTTGTCAGATGAGGAGTGGAAATCTGAGGAATTACTTACTGCAACAGATAGTGATGAACAGGTTAATGACACTGAAGGTTATGGGAGGTTTAGTACTTTTTGTATGCCAAAAAGTATGGTGGACTTTACATGGGAAGTAGGGACTTTTTTTACAAATAAGCAAGATATTATAGATGCTGTAAAAGGGTATGCGTTGGAAAATGGTAGGAATATAAAGTTTGTCAAAAATGACAAAAGAAGATTGAGGATGAAGTGCTTTGGTGCAAAAGGAGAATGCCCATGAACCATATATTGTGCTTATATGGAGGCTGAGAAATCATGGCAGCTGAGAACTAAAAATGACATTCACACATGTAGCAGGGAGTTCAATCTCAAGTTACTTGACGCCAAGTGGTTGAGCTCAAAGTTGGAGAAAACAATAAGGGAAAATCCTAAAATGAAGGGTGTAGATATTCGTGAAAAAGTTCAAAGTAAGTGGAACATAGGTATATCTAGGGGTATGGCTTATAGAGACAAAGCTATTGCTTCTGAGCACATTGATGGGTCCTTTAAAAAACAATATAAGAGGATATATGATTATGCACGTGAGTTGTTGGGAAGAAATCCTGGATCTACAGTTAAAGTGGTTGTTGAGACTAATGAGGATGAGGTAATTTTCAAGAGATTTTACTGTTGTCTGAAGGCATGCAAAGACAGTTTTGTGTGTCGTAGGCCAATAATTGGACTAGATGGGGCCTTTTTGAAAGGGAAGTATGGTCATGAGTTGTTAACAGCTGTTGGGAGAGATGGAAATGATCAAATGTTGCCCTTATGCGATGGTAGAAGGGGAAAACAAAGATTCATGGTCCTGGTTTTTGAATATTTTGATTGATGATCTTGGTGGTCAAGACATATGTTCATCAATAACTTTTGTGTCAGACCAATAGAAGGTAACAATCATATTTAATTCGGTTCTTTCTTACATTAATTCATTACTTATATATCATATTTAATGTTGCCCACAGGGTCTACTACCAGCAATACAAGAGCTACTCCCCGATGTTGATCAGAGGTTCTATGTCAGACACTTATATTCAAACTTTAGGAAAAAATTTCCTGGTAAAAATCTGAAGAAACTGATGTGGAGGGTAGCTACTTCCACTCATCCACAAAATTGGGAGAGGGAAATGAGAAACATTAAAGATGTCAATGAAGACGCATTCAAGCATTTGATAGCCATCCCTCCAAGGTTTATTTTTGTACTTTTTTATTAGAACTATAACTCACTGCTACATATATAGGCACTGTAATTGTCTATATTTTATGGTGTAGATACTGGTCAAGGTCCAGATTCAGTCCAAGACCAAAATGTGACACATTGGTGAACAATATGAGTGAGGCATTCAACAATGTACTGGTTCATACCCGGACTAAACCAATCGCAACAATGCTGGAAGAAATCAGGGTGTACATCATGCAAAGATGGGCAAAAAACAGGACTAAGATACAGTCCTTTACAGGATCAATTTGTCCAAAAATCTAGAACAAATTTGAAAAGGAATCCCAATCAACCAAGAACTGGATTCCTAGGTAAACTTTCTTCTCTACTTCTGAATTCTAATCTACTTTCTTCAGTTGTATCTAAACTTTGTTCATTTTTCTTAAAATTTGTTCACAGCTGGTCAGGAAATAAATTGTTTGAAGTGAGACACGTCTCCCACATTGGAGAGAAATTTGTTGTAAACATAGACGACTTGTCATGCTCTTGCAGGAGATGAAGCATCACAGGAATCACATGTTGCCACTCCTTAGCCGCAATGAAGTTTCTGAATATTGATGGACAACAATTCATTCCAAGTTGCTTTATGAAGTCCACCTATGAAGAAACATATGCATCAATCGTATTCCCCATCAACGGCAACAACATGTGGGACCTACAACCATATCCGGATGTTATGCCTCCTTACAAAAAAGTTATGCCTAGAAGACCTAAAAGAAAAAGAAGAATGGAACAGTGGGAGATAAAAAAAGATGATTCTCGAATGACCAAGGCTGATTTGCGCAAGAGATGCAGACTATGTAGGGAGCTTGGGCATAACAGGAGTCGTTGCCCCAAAGCTACCCAGCAACCTACTCCTTCATCACAACCTCTGATATCATCATCACAATTATCTGAAGTCTGTAATGACCAAGTAGCTGAACCGTAGAAGCTTTTGGATGTACTGTTTTAATGTACTCTTTTAATGTTTTAATGTAATACTACACTTATGCAATACTACACTAAATGTACTGTTTTAAAGTACTGTTTTGGATGTACTAAATCTTGTTTTGGGTGTCCATTTTAATTTTAAGTTCACCTAACTGATGTTTTCCAGCTTGGTTCAGTATTATTACATATTTATGAGTTGTTTGCATTGTTGTTTAGCATTTTGATTTAGTGAAACTCAGTTTTGGGTGTGAGGTTGCCTATTTGTCTGCATAATGGGCTGTTAAGAGGTCATATTCTGAATTCTGCTATTTCTGTACCAATTAAAAGCTTAGACAACTCTATTTTCATCATATAAAGTTGTTGGAATTGATTAATTGACCTTATAGCAACTCTTGTGCATTTCCACATCTCGAAACCCCATTCTAGGTTCATTTTTTGGTGCAAATTGGCTGCTGTATAGGCACTGTTTTAAGTCTGCTGTCATTTTTTTTCTAACCTCCAGTGAAGAATCTACATTTTGTGTATCAACCTCAATGTTTTCATCTTTATTCCCATCAGTAATTTAAATATTTGCATTGGATTCCTGTGCTAAATTTTGAATCAGAGTTTTATAAGTTTGCTTAGAGACTGATAGAATAATTGTGTAACTAGAATTTTCATTTGGCAGCAGAGTTAATGTAAAAAAGTGTCATGTCATGCATTTATCTCTACTCTGGAATAGTCTTCGAACAAAGGGTTTGAATAAAGTAATCTTCTTAGATGTTGTACACTACGTGTGGTTCTGCAGAAAAGCCAAAGTCCAAATTCACATTATCATATTTAAGATGCTACAACTACAAGTTAAAGAAAAGGATAAAGAGATTGGGGACAAAGTTCTTTCCTTTTTGCTCAAAACAAGAAAACAAGATTTAGTGATATTTAAGATGCTACAAACACTCAAAAGGTTTAATGATCTTATCTGGAAATTTTCATGTCCTCTCATACTCTGAAGAACCTTTTTGAAATTTTCTGCTCAAAAAATTAATGCTCCAACGTATTGCCCAATTCAATCAGTGGGGTTTTGAGTCATTAATTATACACTCCACAATGCATATGACCAAAGTTGACTAGTTGAGATTACAGAGTAATGTACTCCAAAAAAAATTATAGACAGAAGGCATCGTTCCAAGGTTTTAGGAGAAAATGTTGTTGTCATTTTTTTCTAACCTCCAGTTAAGAATCTACATCTTGTGTATAAACCTGAATGTTTTCATCTTTATTGCCATCAGTAATTTAAATATTTGCATTGTTTCCAGCCTGCTAAGTAAATCACGTAATTGTAAACAACTTTTGAAGACACTCTCTCTTCATACAAGATACAACCCCTTCTGAATCAGTTTGCAAAAGATGATTTTCTTCATTTTGAATCACTAAGGTTTCCTCAGTGCAACAATTAATTTCCCCTGTCTTTGAGCTTCCAGCAAGAGCCCGAAAGTATCATCACCTACCTTAGTGTCATAACTACAACAAGCATCCAGCGGACTAACATAATCAGCAGTCCAACTAACAGTTTGCAAGAACAACAGAGATGAAGTGTAAAATTATAATAAGAAGAAAAAGGAAAATACAACATCATTTCATTAATTGAAGATAGTCAAATACATTGTTATTCCCGTTTTCATCACAAACTAAGTTTAACATCACCTACAACATCCTATCACAACAAATCCTATCACAACGAAAATGCACGATACATTATGGATTTGTCATCCATATTGAAATTACAATAATATTAACCACACAAATACAACAAACCGCCCCTATCAACAACTTCATCCATTTTTCCACAACCTTAACAGAATTTTTCAAATCAATCACCATATTCGCTACACCACCCATTTCTTCTGTCTTTGACAAACACTCATGATTTCCTTCCCACTTCACATTCGTATAGCATCTTTCATTACCATCATCACAACATTATTTGAAGAAATTGCAACCACCGTTTTCATGCCCGTTCTGAAAAAAAAAATTAAAACCCAATGAATACGACTTTGAAGTAAAACAAACAACAACTCATCCACGTTCGGTTACCTTGTACTTAGGGCACCCCCAAAATTGTTTCCCTCTGTTCTTTGTCGTTCGAGCTGTTCTGACCACTGTTTTCTCTCCACACAGACAAAGGGGTGACACACCACGAAAAACGACATTGGGGTCTCCATTCCGCCAGCCATTGCAAGTCGAAGAACAAGTTGAATGTGAATTCTGCATTTGATTCTCCATTGTGAATCCACTCGAACAACAACGTCTTTACCTTGTGAGACGACACGAGCCTAAAATAGAAAATTCCCCTAATTTGATTTTGATTTCCCACTTGCAGAGATAATGCATTTTTCAGCAAAAACAACAATACCATTTTTCATATTTGCCCTTTCTTTAATTAATTTCAGCAAAAATTATAATATATTTACTAAATTCTTTAATTCTAAATTTTAAAAAATCGCATTCACACACGTCACACACTCATTAAAGCCGTTTATGAAATTGACGGAAAAGATTTATTTGCATCAAATTAACAAAAATAAGGACCTAATTAAGACGCCAAAAAAAACAAGGACCTGTTTCAAATTCTGGACGAAAATAGGGACCTGTTGAGACATTAAAATTAAAGTTTAAATATCATTGTGACCTATATTTTCGTTGAGTTTTTTTTTAATGTAATATTTTTTTTTATCAAATTATAATTTTTTGTTAATTTTATTTCATCGAGGTATTTTTTATAATATTGATTAAATAGTTAACCAATGTTAATAAGGTAAGTTATGTATTAATTTTTTTTCTTATTTTTAAATTTTTTAATTTACAAAAAGAAGTTTGTGTTAAATCAATTTGGTGTTATTTGACATTAGTACTATCACATGTTAACGCAAGTATTTTGTGTGATGTCTTAATTGAGTGTTTATTTTTATTCAATTTTAATCTTAACTTTTTTAAATGAACCAATATTATATTTTTTTAAAAATTAAATTTAAATTTTATATAAATATTATATTGTTATTCTTATTTAAATTATATTTTTATTAGCTAATATTTTTTGAGTTATCGTTAAATCAACCATAATAACTGATTTAAAAATAATTTGAGATATATTAAAGACCATGTTACAATATTAAATTTATATTTTATTTTTAAATGGCCACCCAACTTAAGTGCAGACTTTTTTATTTTAAATTTAATTTTGTTATCACCTCATTATTTTTGTCATCTGAAAATTTCTATTATTTCTGTTTAGTTTTATCATATTTGAAATCATCCGGTTGACTTAAAAGTAACTTTATAAATACTAATTAATAAAAAATGTAAATTTTAATAAAAATATTAATATAATATTTATATTTAATTTAATCTCAATTTAAAAAGGAATCAAAATAATTTTTAAAAAAAATTAAATTAAACAAAAATAACAAATTCAGAAAATAAGGTATGAGACATGACATTGTCACCATTACGTAGATATATTTTTAAAAAATTTAAATATTAAAAAATAAAGAAAATAGAAAAAAAATTCATGAAATGACTCATGACATATTATTCATATACACTTTAACTATCCAATCAATGTTACCAAAAAAAATTTAATTGATAAAAATGAATACTTTATTGAAAAAAAAATAGGATTATATTAAAAAAAAAAGAGACTAAATAATAGTTATACCTAATAATAATATAAAGAAAATATTGTCATTAATGTACTAATAATATATTTGATTTAAATCTTATACTGATATGTATAGGGTAAATAACATGTTGACCACTGACTCATTTCCTCCACGGATCAATGATCATGTCAATTTTCACAATACTAGGTCAAAGACATTCTAACAAAACATAGTTTGTTCCAATCCATTTCCACCCTTAAGTGCACAGAGAATATCTCATGAGAACAACAACATCTGACTTTAATTCATTTCAGAATGAACTCTGACTTCAGTTTTTATTTTTTATTTTTTATTTTTTGATTGGGCTCTATTTTCTCATCAGTTTACTAATTGTAGACTAATAGCTTAGTTGGTTACAATTTGTACATAATATGTCTATGTGATTAAAAAAAACCCAAATATATAAAGTATATTTTTAACATCATAAATTAGTGTGTAATTTAGTTCAAATAATCATATATAAAAAATACTTTTTTAAATAGTTAATTTATTTTATACAAATCAATTCACTTTATTTCAAATATTTCTTAACTATACCAACGTAACGATATTAAGGTTTTTGTACGTAGGCAAATTTAAACAAAAGATTACTGTAAGAACCGAGAATTATAAAGAAAATTGGAGAAAGATATGTGTATGCACTGGATTGTGCCGTTCGGTTTTTAGAGTGGTATATAAATAAAAGTTTCAAATTTTGTTCATCTCTATATATATTCTCTCTCCAAAATTCTGATTTCTTCTTTTCTCCTCCTTTCTAGATTTTCTCCATCTCATCTCATCTATTCTACAATCAGACTGTGTCTCAGGAATCGTGGTGTCAAAAGCTTCCATTTCTATCGATCAGCCTCTTGTTTAGTGCTGGTAAATTTCATTCCTTTAATTTTTGTGAATTTCTGGAATTTCTAGCACATGCAAGTAAACTTTGTTGTTTGCATGTGTTCATCAGTCTTCTCTTTCTCTTTCTAACTTCCTTTTTGGTACTTTGGATGGTTCTCACCAATCAGTGAGCTATATGAGTTCTTAGGATTTTCTGGAAGTGTGAGCAAATTCTGGAAGGGTAGAAGATTTTTCCCATTCGGTTAAGAGGTAAGGGAAGCTAGTTAATTTAATTGTTTGGTTGGTGATTATGAAAACATTGGTTGATGGTTTTGCATGTGGGTGAAATTGAATGTTTAGGTGATCGACATTGTTTGTTTGAGATGTTAATTGTTGTGATTGTTGAGTTGTAGATTATACAGACCTTGGAGTGAATTCTGGGTTGGGAAAAATATTCAGTTCTGGGAAATTCTAATGTGTATTTCATTATGCAGAAGTTATGCAGAATTATGCAGAAAGTCGAGCGCTCGTTGTTGAACGCTCGGTCAGGTCAGGTAATCGGTCTTAGCGATATTCAGTTTCGTAGTAGTATTATTTTTTAGTGTTGGTCGGTTTAGTACTGACGTTCGATTTTAACAGTATTCGTTTTCGGCCTTGACAGTATTCGGTTTGGTATTAGCGTTCGTTCTTAGTCGTACTAGGTGTTAGCGTTCGTTTTTAGTCGTACTAGGTATTAGCGTTTGTTTTTAGTCATTTTTGGTTTGAGCATTGCTCGTTAAAGGACCATTCGGTCATGTTCATGTGTTGTGTGTTTTTCCGTTCGGTCTCATTCATTGGTTATGTTGAAATTTCCCGTTCGGTCAAACTCAGAGGTTGTGTTGTTGTCTGTTCAGTTTCTTCTACAAAGTGTTATTCGGTCTATTAAACGTTGATTTCATTGTTTGGTTCGGATTGATTATTAGAATTGTATTGATCTATCTATATGTGAAATTGTATTGAAAATTAAATGAAGTATGAAGTTCCAACTGGTATGAAAGAGAATTCCAAGGAGGAATATCTCAGTGATCGGTAAATCAAGGAGTTGTTATAGTATGAATATAGATAGCGAAATCTACGGCGTTCGTCCTGACATTCTAATGGTTACCAAGTCTCAAGTAGAGATGGGTAAGTCATGTCGTAAGAATAGCAAGAGGCCCTAGCCGAGAGGGGGGGGGGGGGGGGGGGGGGGGGTCCTACGATGAGTGATTACGGGTTAACCTCGTGTGGCAGCTGATGGTTTTCCAATTACTACACCCACGAGTGTACGAACGACCAAAGCTACATATTCATACTAGTCCGGACGGTCGGTTAAAGTGGTCGGTCAATATGTGTTATATGTTTTTCTTCGTGTTTAATTATTTTATCTGTTCGGTATGTTTGGATTGTATGTTTACATGATTATTAAATTACACTGGCTTACCATACTTTCTGCCTTGTCATGTTGTCGTTCGACATTTCTCCTTTGAAATGATCATCTGGTGGATGTGAGTAGAAGATGGTGAGTGTTCGGTGGAGCAGACGCTAGATGGAGAGGACCCAACTGCTTAGTTTAGTACCGATCGATCATGTGAAGTTTTGTAGAGACCGATCGGTTGTGTCTATAGTTTTGTTCTTTAGGCAGTATTTTGTAAAGTTTTAATTTTATGGTTATTTTTGGATAATTGTACTCTTAATACTTTATTAATTAGTAGATGATTGTTCTATTTTATCATGTTATGTGATGACTCTATAATATAGTTATATTATATTTTTGGGATGTTACAATTATGGATGTAGGCAAAAAATTTTCCAATTACGCAAATAGGCAAGTCGTGGGGTTCAGACTTCAAATGAAGAAACGACTTCATCCTGACACAGTGATAAGAGGTGAAGTTGTGCACCAAAAAACCAATTTAGGGCATGATAATCGATTACTAAGCATGGTAATCAATTATCACGCATTTTTTCATTACAAAATAATAAAAATATTGAAGTTGTAGGGGTTGACGAATTCTCCTATTAAAGTCGTCCATCCCACACATTTTTACTTTTTTCTTTTTTAATTTTTTATTATTTAAAATCACTTATATTCTGTAAATAATGTTTTAAATATATTTAAAATAATTAAAATTATATCTAATTAATAATTAAAGTTTTTTAATATTATTAAATAAATAAATTTCATGATTTTAATTATTTTGATAATTAAATTAAATTTTTTATGAAATGATTTCTATTAAATAATTTATAATTGTAATTATGTAATTAAAAATTTAAAAAGTATTATATTTCATTATAATTAATTTTTTTAATTATTATTATATTATATTTTTTTACTAATTATAATAAATTAATAAGAATTTTTTTCATTATAAACTATTTAAATTAATAAAAATATTAAATATAAACTATTTAAATAAATAAAAATACAATATAACTAAAATTGTGACTTTTTATGTTAAATGAAGTCGTCCACCCACACACTTTCACTTTTTTAATTCTTTTATTATTCAAAATTATTTATAATTTTTAAATAATGTATTTAAATGTTTTTAAAATAATAAAATTATATCTAATTAGTAATTAAAGTTTTTTAATATTATTAATTAAATTATTTTAAAATTATTTCTCATTATTTTTAATGTTATTAATTAAAATTAAAGTTTATTATTAAAGTTTTTCAATATTATTAAAAATAAAATTCTTTTCATTTTTAGATACACTTAATTGTTTTAATATTATTAATTATTTTAAATAATTTCTAACCAAAATTATTGTAATTACATAAATAAAAATGCATAAAATTATTTTATTTTATTTTAATAAATTAATTATAATAAATATTTGTTTAAGTAAATTTATTATATTAAACAAAAATAAATTTGTAATGAAATATAATTGTTTTTGAATTTTTAATTACATAATTATAATAATTATTGTTATAAATTATTTAATTAAAATCATTTTATAAAAAAATTAATTTAATTATAAAAATAATTAAAATAATGAAATTTATTTATTTAATAATATTAAAAAACTTTAAAAATTATAAATCATTTTAAATAATAAAAAAAATAAAAAAAAGTGAAAGTGTGTAGGAATGTACGACTTAAGAGTCGTAAAACCCTACAAATTTAATTATTTTATATTTTTATTAATTTAAATTATTTATATTTAATATTTTTATTGATTTAAATTGTTTATAATGGAAAAAATTGTTATTAATTAATTATATTTCGTAAAAAGTTATAATATAACAATAAAAATTAAAAAAATAAATTATAATGAAATATAACTTTTTGGAATTTTTAATTACATAATTATTATAATTATAGTTATAAATTATTTAATTAAAATTATTTTATAAAAAATTTAATTTAATTACAAAAATAATTAAAATCATAAAATTTATTTATTTAATATTTTTATTATTTTTAATGATAAAAGACAAGGTAATACCATGTCTATATCGTTTTTGGATACACGACTCCCTGCCCGAAATGTTTTTTGCCTGCATCGTAATTATTTTTTTAAAATTTACATGTACATAAACCAAGAGTACAAAAGGCAATAATTAAGAACTTTCATACAACAACAGAGGGGAAACCATGGATTTCTGCCGTGGTCTCTTTCTCTGATTTTTGGGACAGGTAGTTTTACACAATTTTTGCAACTAAGAGTTTTGAATTTAGTTGCGCATGAATTCATGAAAGAAATACATAAGAAAAAAATCAATAATATTTAGTTGGCCATGAATACATGACAGAAATTCCAAATGGAAGGAAGAAAAGAGGCAGCGATGATTGTGGATATGAAGAAAATGACCCAGTAGGGAAAAAAAGAATTAAAGAATAAGAAATTTGGTTAATGATGATGATGACATGGTTACAGTAATTTGTTTGATGTTTAATTGGTGGATCTACAAATCTTCCTCACCTCCCCTTCATTCCCTGTGAGCACATTCAAAGAAGTGAGTTTGACCATGACCTCAGGAAATCTCTTGGGGAACAAGGTAGGGTCAGCTGCCATCTGTTCGACGATTGGCCTAGTTCTGGGATCTTCATACAGATGTGAATCGGTAATGAGCAAAGTTCTCCTTCTCTCCACCATGTCCTTGAAGAAGAGGTTATCAAGAACAGTTGGTGTGGCATCAAAGTTCACAGGGGGGTTCCTATACAGGGTTGTGCCAGGGTTAGGACATGCTTTTTTTATTTCATCAATCGTCTCCACTCCCAGGGTAGGGTCAGGGATCCCAGTCCCATTGAAGTTTAAGGCCCTCTGCATGAAGAAGTCGCAATGAGAAATCCCAACAGAATGTGCACCAATCATCACCACCATTTCTTCTATGTTGAACCCTTTCCTGCCAAACAGTTCCATCATTTGGTCGATGTTCCAATCTGACATAGGAAGATTGTCGGATTCTACAACGCTTGCAAGGGAAACGATAGAGTCTCTGCGACCTCCAAGGGGCCTCTGAGCAGGTAAACCCGCCATTGTCATTGCTGCGTTGTTTGTAAATGCCAATACGTCTGCACATGACACGGTTCCAGGACACTTGCTCTCCAGCTTTGCCTTTATGTCATCTATTATGTCAGCCCCTTTCAGGAGTAGACCATTGAACATCGAACCTTTCTCAACCAGGTCACCCGATGGTGTATAATCTAACAATATCGATGCATCGCATCCCTTTGTTCAATCCCATCATCCCAACTTCGGTTAGAAACTCATCACTGTCTTGTCGTTCATATATATAGCAAAAATATAAATATACAAATGACCCTCTACAGATTACTTCATAGAATTCTTTTTTCCTAAAACGAAAATTTTGTCCTTTATAAAAACTATTTTACTGTCATCACCTTGACTGATTTCATTTCACTATTAATTTACTTTTTCTCTAAAATGTTTGAACCAAATTGATGGTTATGTTAGTGGTACTATATATATATACTTTGGTTATAATAATAAGATTGATTTATAGAGAAGAAAGAGAAGTACGATGAGGCAATGCATTGTTAGGAAATGCTTACATTGACGAAGCAGTCATGGAACTGAAGGCGAAGGATGTGACCGATAGCGCCTGGATTCTGCTGAACGATCTGGAGGAAAGCTTTGGTGATGATGTTTTCTACATCGGGGCAAGTTTGGTCGTAGAATCCTTCAGTGAGTTTGCCGGGAGCGTGGAAAGCATTTTGAGCCATTGTGTAGGGTGTTCGATCATTGAAGCGTTTTCTGTCCTCGGCTGAATCACCTGTTAGTTCAGTGTTGGAATCTTCATGGCGGCCCAGAAAAGGAACATGAGTTTCAAAATTAGATGCCGGTTGGTATGAATTTATTCGATCAGCCTCGGAAGGAGCAAGAAGCAGGAGCAGCAGAGAAAGAGTGGTAAGGAAGATCCGTGCCATTTTCCTGTGCTGAGAAAAACTCAATGTAGGTTCAATGGCACCCAAAGGAAACAAATATTTGGTCTTTTATAACCCAAGAAAGTGCGTTTGTTGTCTGAGGTTGTTATTAAGGACAGGTGTTCCCTTGTGTACTGTCAATTATGGTGTTTGATTCAAATAGGCATGACCTAATGGAGAAATTTTGATTGCAGAGAGGATACAAAAGTAGCAAATTAATTATAGATTTTTGTCTTTCTAAACTTGGAACATTGTCATTGTTTCCTTCATTACTATTGGAAGGGAAATTAATTAGGCCAAAGTCAATGAACTTTCACAACCTCTCTTTTCTCCCTTGTTTTGGTTTAAGGTTGCCGCGAGAAGTTAGCTGTTCACCCAACATAAAACCTGCCACTCGTGTATGAAAAATTGGGTTTCGTTCATGATTGTCACAATGCTGTAGTTATTCGGCCCAAAACCTATGACTTCAGGACTCTTCTTTCTGCACCTGAAGAAATTCTCTTTACAAACTTTCAAAATTAATAAATATAATTTTTCTAATTTGCTAATTTTTTAGACGATGTTTTAGGTTGAGTTTGAATTGTTTATCTCATTATCTAACTTAAATATTAACTGAAACGTCATTTAATTAATAAAAACATTATTAATTTATTTTCAAAAATTTAAAGATTCAATGTATTAAAATTGAATATAATGTGACGAGTTCTAATTTTATGGTCAAGTTTAAGACTATAAACAATTAAAAAAAAAACTTTATAAGATCAATAAAGGATACATTTATTTATTGTATACAATTTTTATAAATATTAAATTTTATATAAACATTTTATTATGTTTAACCGTTATTGTGAATCTCGATCTGGATCATCTAACATGATTAGCACTTGCTGGAAAGATTGAAACACATTCATTGGCCCGATTGACTTAATCCAATTTATGGAGTTTTATAGTTCAAAATTTCTGTTTATGAATTATGTTGTTATCAATAGATTTATTCTATACATTAGTTATTTTACCATGAGAATATTAGTTATTAAAACCTTTCACTTTAACTCACCCAAAGGTGAAATTTGTTCACCTATTTCTAGAGACTTACTACGCTTAGAGGCTAATTACTTGGATAATGAGAATAAAAATAATAATAAGATGGTCTTCGTAATGTATAAAAATCATTATATCGATCAATCCAATTTAGATTTGTGATTTAATAATACATATGCATAAAACGTAAATTTGAAAATACGTGAATTTATTTCTATAATTAAGAGATTTGTCCGCATAGAGGATAATGGTAAACTTAAATATCTATTTACATATAGAACTAGAAAATAGTTCCTACTCTTCAAACAAAGTTAATTCTCAAATTTTAATACGAAAAAAAAAAAGAAACTTAGAAAGGTTGGGGAGTTAATTCCGAAGATGACATAAACGCTTATGACGAGAATTAGATTTTTGTTACACTTATTTCTTTAAAATCCAAGTTAGTATGCTTCAACTGAAAACGACTGCCTAACGTGAGGATAAAACGAAAACCCAGATAAAATAATATAACTTTTGCCAGTCGTCGACATTCAAGTGGGATTAAACTACAGCTAGAGTGTGACTTGTGATGGCACCATGGCTTTTTTATTCGATGTGGAACTTGTCTATGGCTTTTGTTTTCTGTTCGAGTCCACCATTGCCGTCGGAGATCCCACAAATATGCTTCATCCATACGATTGGAACCAAATAGTTCTATAATAATCATCACCATCATCACATTTTGTAAAATCATGCTAAGTGGAGAACGTTTCTAGTTCTTGAAATCAAGAAGCAACAACCACATGATGACAAGTGCAATGCAACGGATGCACTTGGAAATTAACCAGTTTGTTATTGCTTTCCTATCTCTCTTCCCTTTCAAACAGGTTTCATGATCACACAAACCATGGCTTCTCTAACTTCTCTTCTTTCTCTTCTCATTCCTCTTCTTGCAACTTCTTGTGTAAGTGTAGCTGTGTTTTCCTTCCAAGCTTCTCTCAAAACAACTTACTTTGAACCGTTCAGATGCTCCTCCATGATCAGCACATGCAATGCCTCACTCTACCACATTAGTTACAATCACAACGCAGATGACTTAGCCAACTTTTACTCCGTTCACCCCTCCCAAATCAAACCTATAATGCGTGGCACAAAGCAAGATTACCTTATAACAGTGCCTTGTTCCTGCAATAGCTCCAATGACCTTGGCGGATATTTCTATGATACAACCTACAAGGTGAAGCCTAATGACTCTTCTGTGGAGATTAACAACATTGCGTACAGTGGCCAAGCCTGGTCTATTAACAGAGAAGTGAACCCAAACGAGGAATTAGCAATAAATCTTCCTTGTGGGTGTTCAGAAAAAAATGACTCTCAAATTGTTGTCACGTATACAGTTCAGCGGAGTGATACACCCATATCAATCGCTACTCTGCTAAATGCTACCTTAGAAAACATGGTGAGTATGAACGAAGTTCTGGTTCAGAACCCCTCATTCATAGATATTAGTTGGGTGCTGTATGTTCCAAGGGAACTCAATGGTTTGCCTTCCAATGGAAAAGGTGATGATTTCTCTTCCTCAATCCCTTCTATATTTCAGCATTCATGATTTTTCCATATTTTTATTGGCTCGCGGTGCAAAAATCTTAGCATGGCTTTCCCTTGTTTGCAGAAAAGAAACACTATATAATCATTGGCATCTTGGCGGGTGTGACATTCTTTTCAATTATTACTTTGATAATTCTCGTTGTCGTTCTTAGGAGATCCAGGGCCAGTGTAGCCGCAAAAAATGATCCAAATATTGTGTCTAAAAGATCAATTGGAAATAGAACTATTTCCATAAAGGACTTTCATGCAGAACATATAGAAGGTAACTTGAAAATAAATTTTTGGAAGCAAAAGCAACTGATTTTCGAAAATACGAAGTTTTCAGTAATTTGCTAATATCTCTACAAGGAGACTAAGAAGGTCTTTTGTTTATTCATGATAAATATGGCCGAAGATGCAACTCCATTTGAATCAGAAAGACCAGTAATTTATGCTCTAGAGGAGATTGAAGATGCTACAAATAACTTTGATGAAACGCGAAAGATTGGAGTAGGTGGATACGGGAGTGTGTATTTCGGAATGTTAGAGGAGAAGGTATGAAAACCCAAGACATTGAAGCATATTTTCATTTGCTGATTGAGAATTGGAGAATGATAGCTGTTTTAACCTCAGGAGGTTGCAGTAAAGAAGATGAGGTCTAATAAATCCAAAGAATTCTATGCAGAACTCAAGGCCTTGTGTAAGATCCATCACATTAACATTGTAAGTAATGTCTCTGATGAAGAGAGCTTTGGCATTATCTTTAAGATATGTTGTTTGATTATACTATAGATATAATCACTATTTCAGGTGGAGTTGTTGGGATATGCCAGCGGAGATGACCACCTTTATTTGGTGTATGAGTATGTTCCAAATGGATCTCTCAGTGAGCATCTTCATGATCCATTACTGAAAGGTATATCGATGCCAAAATCATTTTCCACACAAAAGTAAGCCTATGAGACATTTTAGGACTCAAACAAACACAAAATATAGACATTTTAGGACTCAAACAAACACAAAATATAACTCTTCTCAAAAGATGAATCCAATAAATGAGAGAGTATTATTACTTAAAGATCAAATTAAGTAATATAACCTAATTTTACCATTGTATTGGTACAGGTCACCAGCCTCTTTCTTGGTGTGCTAGGGTTCAAATTGCATTGGATGCAGCAAAAGGTCTGGAATACATACATGATTACACGAAAGCTCGATATGTGCACCGTGATATAAAGACTTGCAATATTCTCCTTGATGAGAAGCTAAGAGCAAAGGTAAATCTTGCTTTGTTTTGCTCCCTTCTGCTCTGTCCAAATTGCCACCACTAAAAGAAAATTGGGACTAATTCTATTTTTTTTTAATATACAAAGTAAACTGAATCAGCTATTCATGTTATCATATAATAAACATGTTATAACACTGTAGATTAACAAAACAACAAAGGTTTTAAAACATTGTACTTGTCCCTTTTAATTTAACTTGTCTTGTAAGAAATTGCCGGGGATGAATTTATTTTATTTCTTTGTAAAGCTGAGTTGGAAAACTTTGAACCAAAGTCTCTATACTTAGTTCAAAATCAATCGTTAAGTTGGCCTTTTGTACGTAGGTAGCAGATTTTGGACTTGCAAAGCTAGTAGAACGAACCAATGATGAAGAATTCATAGCAACAAGGCTTGTTGGAACACCGGGCTACCTTCCACCAGAGTAGGTTTTGTGCTTTCAGATCATAAGTACACTCTTCTGGTGTATTCAACAGAATCAATTTTCTTGCTACCATTATACACTTAAACCCATGTCAAAAAAAGTTACACACCAGTTGATTTTATTCTGACTTGATAGCTTTTTTGCTCCTTTTAGATCTGTTAAGGAGCTTCAAGTGACTATAAAAACAGATGTTTTTGCATTTGGGGTGGTTCTGTCAGAGTTGATAACAGGGAAACGTGCACTATTTCGTGACAACCAACAAGCCAACAATATGAAATCACTTGTTACAGTTGTAAGTCAAACTCGTTTTTCATAGAACATTAAAAAGAGAAATAGAATTTAAGGTTGAGAGTATGTACTTTGAAAATGAAATCCAAAACATCATTAGTTCACTTTTATTCAGAGAAATCTAACTCTGCAGTTGACTTAATACTCCATTTATTATTATTATTATTTGAAAGGCTTCTTTTCATCACATTCAGGTTAGCCAAATTTTCAGAAATAAATACCCAGAGAATGCTTTAGCAGATGCCATAGATGGGAATCTTCAGCATAGCTATCCCATGGAAGATGTCTACAAGGTTAGATTTACCTGAAGTTCCTATCTCTCTGTGGACTCAATGGAAATATAAATAAAAAAAAATAGTTTTGACAGATATTTGTTTTTAAGAGACAGTAAATTAGTAATTGAGGATATCAATTTCACTCCGGAGGACATGTAACCAAAACTTTTCCCTTTAAGAAGTCAAGAGCACCAATGAAAAGTTTATGCTTCAAAGATAATAGGGATTTTATTAGTAAGCTTATCATAAATTAGGATACATTTTCTGACTAAAACTTCATAGACAACTAGAAAAGGGGTGAAAACAAACAAACGAATGAGTTTCTTAATCACCTAAAACAAACAATCTTTTAAAGGCAAAAGCATTAGATGGGTTTTGTGTTTGAACAAAGATAATAATGATCACTCCTTTAACATAGTTATTGTGTGTCTTTAGAGATAACGTAGGGGATAGAATAATGCTGTTGCTTTCCTTAATCTAATATTATTCTGACATAAAATAGTTATATCACTTTTTCACAAGACTCGTTTTTCCCTTTTCATAATTTTGTTATTTGGAACATTTGGCTTTGCAGATGGCAGAAGTAGCTCATTGGTGTTTGTGGGAAGATCCAAACGACAGGCCTGTCATGAGGGAGATAGTTGTGGCATTGTCAGAGATTGTTATGTCATCCACAGAATGGGAAGCATCACTAGGTGGAGACAGCCAAGTCTTCAGCGGGGTTCTTGATGGAAGATGAACACCCTTTTCTTACTTCACAATTCTGCACTAATGCTTCTTCTTTTTCTTGCATTCATCAAATCTCATGCTGCTACCATTTTCACTTTATGCTCTGCTGTATATATTCCTACACATTTTTAATACAAGATTATAGAATTAAATCGTGGAAGCTTCTGACTCAAGTTATGAAGTCCCACACTTGTCAGAACACTGACAAGGAGTTGCAGCTTAAGCTATAAAATCTAAACACTTTAAACTTTCAAAGCATACCTTTCTCGGCCTTTTGGTTAAGATCAAGTGTAGTATCTGTTCTTATCAGTTTAATATCTGATATGTGGACTATTAGTTCACACGATATTAAATTAATTTTTTGAGGGAGAGAAACATCAAGGAGCTTGCTGCTTGGTTTCTTAAGCATCGTCCTTGTTTTACACTCTTGCAAGGCCTGGTGCATCCCACCCAAGTTAGTTCAATTTTCTGGTCTGATTTTTGATGCTCTAATATATGTTCTAGCTAGATGATTGGTGTTGAAATGAATTATTTTTACATTATTATGATTATTTATTTGTTAATATAAATTAGAGTTATTTTTTATTTATGTTTGACATGAATTTTGTTAATCACTCAAACTATTTTTAGGTTGTAAATCAACTGTAATTATTTTTTTTCCATAGTTGCAAGGTTGGAATAATAATTTTTATATTCAGTGGTGGTTAAAATACGAAAAAAATTTGCAGAAACTTTAAGTGTTGTATTTAAAAAAATAAAAAATGTTTTGGTTGGACCGGTCAAGTATTCACAACTCCAAGATATTTAAGTTCTTCGTTTCTTTCTCTTTTGTATATATGCTCAGTCTTCAACTCGTTTAGTGCTTTGAGTTTTTCGTTTATCTATCTGAAAGACACCTATAAAAGATATTTTGATGTTTAAGTTAAGAAGGGTTCAAGTGCTCAAGTATTAAATACAACAATCAGTGTGTATAACTATCTTATTTGGACCCTATGTATACAAAATATAATGAGTTTTTACTTATCATTAGTCTAATTATGACCTAAACATCCCTTAATTATAATTATAAGGTTGATTTTCATTAATTTTTGCAAGCCTGCTTAACCATGCTAGCTACTGCCTGATTGGTCATTCCATCGACCGGTCAGCCTTTGTCAGGATTTGTCCGACAAGCGCCATAAGCTTTCTTGGTCCTAAGTGTTCGAATAGATTGGATGGGGCTACCAAAGCTATAGTTAACCCAAATGATTTGTGTTGGACTTTGGTCAGATACCTACTATATATACTGGCCTCCCAAGCCCAAGCAATGGAGGACTTACTATGATGGGGTTAACAACTGCTCAAAAGCGGCTTGATAGTACTGCTTAGGATTGATGTTTGACTGGGTAAGTTTGAAAAGCGACTATTGGAGCTTAAGGAGACGTGATGTCTCGTACTACGTGCTATTAGTTATAACATCGGATGTGAAACATTAGATCTCCTCAATCGTTGGATGCGTCTTAATTTTATGGTCTAGAAGATGTGACTGCTAGCCTTCGTTTTTTGTGAATAGGTTAGACGTTGACTTGCCATGTTCACCTTTCTTTTCCCGAAGCTTTGCACACGCCATTCAACTTTTGTTATTAAGGTAATAATGATTGCAATCAACATTTCTTTTTCAAAGGAGTCCTCTAGTCAAAATGGTGGGGATTCATGGATGAACGTGCCCTTAACCAAGTTTTCTACGTTCAGTAGGGGTTCATTGTTAAACATGCCCTTAACCAAGTTTTATTCGTTCGTTAGGGGTTCATAGGTTAATACGCCTTTTAACCAAATTCTATGTGTTTAGTGGGGGTTCATAGGTGAACTCACCTTAATCGAGGTCAACCCCTTCGATAGGGGTTCATAGGTGAGCATGCCCTTAATTGAGTTCTATGCATTTTGGTAAGGGTTCTTAGACGAACACACCTTTAAGCGATCACGTGATTTGGTTGGGAGGGATTCAATTTTAAACATATCCTTACTTGACCAATGTTAGTGTGTGTGTTTTGTGCAAATATTTGATGAAAAATATGCTTTTGTTGATAAAGGGCACCTCGTTAAAACCTTATCAACCAAAACCCTCCTTATGAAAAAAAAGTCAAAGGTAAGAAAGAACACACTGTTCAGAATTTACATCAATTAGTTGAAATAAAATTTAAGGTGTGTAACATTCCAAGTATTAGGATTGTCTTGTCGTTTGGATGTTGTAACATATAGGCATCGTTGTGCAAGTTCTCCACCACTTTGAATGACCCTTCCTAGTTCGATGCAAGCTTGCCATGTGTAGACATCTTTTGCTGTTGTTTGTCTTTGCTTCCTTCTTTTCTGTTTGTACACTTTAGTCTTAAGCCTGTTCAATACTTTAAGTTTCTCGTTTGTCTAGGACCGCTCAAAGGGCACACCTGCAAAAAATATTTTGATCTTAAGTAAAAAAAGGTTCAAGTACTCAAGTATTAAACACAATAATCAATGTGTTCAATTACCTTGCTTGGACTCCTATTTATATAAATTATAATAGGCTTTTATTTACGATTGACTTAATTACGACTCAATCATCTCTTAATTATAATTATTAGGTTGATTTGTATTAATCCTTACAAGTTTGCTTAACCATACTAGCTGTGTTTGATCGATCATTTTATTGTTTGGTCGACCTTTGTAGGAATTTGTTAAGGTGTCATAGACTTTCTTTTTATTCGGAGTATTCAAATAGATCGAGTGAGACTCTTAAAGATATACTGATTTGTGTTGGACCAATTGGCTACCTATTATAAAAAAATTTATATAAAAACAATTCAAATCAATTTACTCAATTTTTAAAAGAATTTTGTAAACATCTTTTGTTGAAACATAAATTTAAAATATTATTAGACGATTTTTCTAAAGAAATTTGTAAAAGAAGAATATATATATAAAAAAAGAAATTTATAAGAAAAAATAACTTTAAGTTAAAAATAAAAGTTTGAAAAAATTTATGTTAATTGATTTCGAGAAATTATTTATGTATAACTTAAATTTGTAGAATCATTTAACAAATATTTCAAATTTTTATTTCCCTTATTTTTATCTTCTAAATCATATTTATGATAACAAATGAAATTATCTTCTTTCTGAATTAAATATATATATATATATATATATATATATATATATATATATATATATATAATGATAAAATATAATTTTTAAATATAGTTTAAAATTGAAAAAGATATTTAATTTATATTTTTTTAAATATTTTTTTTATAAATTAATTCATATATATGTTAATTTAATTAAAAAATTAACGTATTTCATATTTTCATAAAAAAACAATTATCAATACAAAGTTTCGTGGTATTAAAATGTATTAATTTTAAATGTTAAAATTAATTAATCTCATTCAAAAGCAAATAAACATAAACATAAACAAAATTGATCGTAAGTAATTATTATTGTAAATCTCAGTCGCTTGAAACACAACAAATAAGAAAAATAATTACATCCCCGAATCGAAATAAATAAATAAGGATAATTACTTTGTGGCAACGGCGTCGTATAGGAGTCTTTGTTTTTCATGTTCTTCTTCTCCTTTTTCTGTTGACGGTGGCGCTGATCTGATAGGAATCCAGGATCCGATCACTGCAGCAGCAAGCAATGGCAGGGGCAGCCTCGGCTCTGTTCCTACTCGACATCAAAGGCCGCGTCCTCATCTGGCGCGACTACCGAGGCGATGTCTCCGCCGTCGACGCGGAACGCTTCTTCACCAAGCTCATCGAGAAACAGGTTCCTTCCGCTTTACATCTCTTTTGTCTTCCACTCACTCTTGCAACGCGAATCCTCACTCTCTAGCTACTCGTTTTCATCGAAGGCCGATCCGCAGTCTCAAGATCCGGTCGTGCTCGACAACGGCGTGACCTACATGTTCGTTCAGCATAGCAACGTCTACATCATGATAGCCACCAGACAGAACTGCAATGCCGCCAGCCTCCTGTTCTTCCTGCACCGAATCGTCGACGTACGCCTCCTTCTTATTAAATCCTTTCGAAATCCAGAGTTTCTCGATTTAGTTTGTGCGAATAATCATTGATCCTTATTTTTGCGGCAGGTGTTTAAGCACTACTTCGAAGAATTGGAAGAGGAATCGCTTAGGGACAACTTCGTCGTCGTGGTAACATGCCGACGAATTTGCGTTTTAATTACTTGTTTCGTGGATTTTGAAATGAATTGGTTGAATTGTGTGCTTTTCGATTTTTTGTCTCGCTGGCAGTATGAACTACTTGATGAGATTATGGACTTTGGCTATCCTCAGTACACCGAGGCGCAAATTCTTAGTGAGTTTATCAAGACTGATGCTTATAGAATGGAAGTTACGCAGAGACCTCCCATGGCTGTGACTAATGCTGTGTCTTGGCGCAGCGAAGGGATAAACTATAAGAAAAATGAGGTAGCCATTTCGAAAGTGAAAATTCTGAAGCTTTTTTAATTGTAATTTGATGGTCTAAGCGATTTCGTTTTCAGGTTTTCTTGGATGTGGTGGAGAATGTTAATATACTTGTTAATAGCAATGGACAAATAATTAGATCTGACGTTGTTGGGGCGTTGAAGATGAGAACGTATTTGAGGTTGGCTTCCCACTTTCCTTGAGATCTATTGATTTTCTGACATTACTATTTTTTTATTTGCTTAAATTCTACTATGTTGGTTAAGGGACTCTAATGTGTTGATTTCAGTTTTCTGCTTTTCCGTTTTAGCTCTTTTTTGTTGTTCTGTCTACTCACTTGTGCAGGGTATGGTATACTATGTTTGTGTGTGGTTATTGTTTAGGACTGAAGAGGTACATTTGAGATTAGAGGACCAAGCCTAAACTTAGTACTTGTTGAATCTTTTCTTAAAACTATCTTTGATTTCTGTGTAGGAAAATTTTGAGGCATGCAGATGAAATTAGCTGTGAGGACGTGCAGTTTGTTATTTCTGTTTTTTACTTTGTACTGGTTACGCAGGCTGGTGGATAGCTTTATTCAGCACTTTTAAGTGATGTGCAATAGCAGCATAGTGTGGTGAGGAGTGACGCCTGCCCACCACAGGATTATTGCTGGTGCTAAGTCCTCTAAACAACATCATTAGGGTTTTTCGTGGGAGGGTGGGTATATGGGATTTCAGTTTCAAAAAATGAATTCAACCATAGCAGTCAATCCTGGATAGCGGAGTGGCTGACCCCAAAAGTGAGATAGTAGAATGATCTCTGCTCTAATTTTTTTTTTATATATTAAATACTTAATTTTATATATGTAGTTGTATATAGATGACATAGAATTCTGGAATGGTAATAGGTCAAAATGATAAAGAAGACTTGGATTAGAAGATGATCATTAATTATTCCTATCTAGGAAACTTGTATTTCACTTTTGTTGGTATTTGCTTCTATGTTTTGTTGACACCAATGACTTTTTACTGTTATCTATGAATTGAATGTAATTAATTGAGTAATGTTTACCATTTTTGAGAATATGTATGCATATAGTATGCATTGTATAAATCATACAAATAATTTCTAAATAGTGGCTATCCCGCTATAGCATTTGTTAGACCAGCCATTACGGGTTGTTATCTGGAATTTGAAAAATTGGCTTTTTCATTTGGTACTCCTTACTCCAAAGGCTTTCTTTAACAGCTCTTGCTAAACATACTTATTTGTGTTAGATATATTACAGACTCGTCCATCCACTGAATCCATGTTCCGCTGCCTATTTTTTTACAGTTGAAAGTATTTGGTAGACTGTGTTAACCTTGAAGTATCTGTTATTCTAATTGACTTATATGTTAGTGTATTTATCTGACTCAAGTGTGCCTTTCATGGCTTATTTAATACAGTGGTATGCCTGAGTGCAAACTTGGCTTAAATGATAGAGTATTGTTAGAGGCACAAGGTAGAACAACAAAGGGAAAGGCTATTGACTTAGAAGACATCAAATTTCATCAGTATGTATGCTAGACTTCCTTGTATTTAGAAAATGATAATTTAAACCTAAAATTTTGTATAATTTTTTTAAGCATGTTTCTTCTTCTTCTTGATGCTAGTTCTCAAATTATATCTGGCCTTTTATGAAGGTGTGTGCGTTTGGCTCGATTTGAAAATGATAGAACAATTTCCTTTATACCACCTGATGGGTCGTTTGATTTGATGACATACAGGCTCAGTACACAGGTTCATCTTTTTCTCTAGACATGACATATGTTTCTATTTTTAGAGGTAAACAGAGAAAGGGAGAATAAAAGCATTTTGAAGTCTGATGATTCTATCATCACTTTTTTTCAGGTTAAGCCTTTAATTTGGGTGGAAGCAAGTGTTGAAAAGCATTCAAAGAGTCGGATTGAGATTATGGTAAAAGCAAGGAGTCAATTTAAGGAGCGTAGGTAATGAGATTTCTTATATTTGCTATGTTTCCTACCCCCTGGTGATAGAAGATCATGTTTTAGATCTCTAGAACCTAAACTGTCTTTGCTGCCCCAACTAATTGAGTTGATTTTATAGCACTGCTACAAATGTGGAGATTGAGTTGCCAGTGCCTGTTGATGCAACAAATCCTAATGTTCGAACTTCAATGGGATCTGCATCATATGCACCTGAAAAGGATGCGTTAATCTGGAAAATTAGATCCTTCCCTGGAGGCAAAGTATGAGTTCACTTGAAATAGGCATTGAATCCTTGAATAACACCCATCTTTTGGTACCTCAATTGATCCTGATTTGTTGGATCTGGTTTTCCTCCTTGATTCTTTCAGGAATATATGTTGAGAGCAGAGTTTCGTCTTCCAAGTATAACAGATGAGGATGCAACTCCTGAGAGAAAAGCCCCTATAAGTGTCAAGTTTGAAATACCATACTTTACTGTTTCTGGCATACAGGTATTGCATCATGAATCTGGTTTTCTTATATATAGAATGTAGCTAGATTATATTTTTCGGCTTAGGAAATCTAATGTGTTAGTATCTCTGCTTAAATTTAGGTGAATGTGACCTTTTATTCTAATCCGTATCTACTCTTCCCTTATCTCTTTTTTTCACTCCATTTGTGTGTTAACATTTTTATTATTTCAATGGATTTAGGATTGTAGTAAACTTGATGAATTTGTTTTAGTTAATATTATTTTCACAATTCAGAATTCACAATAAATGTTTAAAAAATATTAATATAAACAAATAATTGTGGAAAAAGGAACTTGACATTTGGAAAGGATAAAAAACTACCAAACTTAATTTTCCATTGACCATGATAAATTGTTTAGAAAAGTAGTTTACTTGATCCATGTGAATTTGAAGACATACCCACATGTTTTGATGGTGCTATTCAGTTAGTTGAAAGGTTTGATTTGATTTGATTGTAATCAACATGTAAATGTTTGGGTTTAATAGGTTAGATATTTGAAGATTATTGAGAAAAGTGGTTATCAGGCTCTTCCATGGGTGAGATACATAACGATGGCTGGAGAGTACGAACTACGGCTTATTTAAGAACTTGTATCTTTCTTTGGCGCTTGAATTTTTCTCCGAATAATCGTGTCAACTTCCATGGTTAATGGTTTTAAACTGGTGGGTGGGAGAGGAACTCTAATGACATTAGTTACATTTTATATGGCGTGATCATATCTCCCATCATGATAGTTGATTTGGCAACAGATCGCGAGTTGCCCTTGTTCATAAAGTTCAGGAATTGGCAAGTGTAAGGCTGTATCTTCTGTAAGTTTTTTTGTTCAAATCTGTTTTTTGTTGGGAAAATGCTTGATTTTTTTTCTTCTATTGCTTTTTATTTACAATCTATCAATCTTTTCCCAATGTCTTAAGTTTGATTTATTTGTAAGAGAATTATTAGCTTTTGTATTACGAAGACTGAATATTTCCCCCTCATTATTTTGTTGTATTCACTATCTGACCCTCTCTTGTATTAATATATGCCATATCCTTTTCTGGACAAAAACGGCGTTTTTTTAACCTTCATTCAGAAAGTTTATTGAAGGCCAATGGCAGAAAAGCCTCTAGTCTTCATTGTTTCCTAGACGACTTCTGTGGACAACACCTATGAATTTTTGGTTCGCAATCTTTTATTCTGGAATGTAGAAGCTATAATTCGGAATGATTTTTTTCAGAATATAAAATTTACTTTTTGGGACATCTACTCCGAAATAAAAGAAAGAAACCAATAATTTTATACGAAACACCCAAATTTATCATATGAACTCACCTACAAACCAAGCTGCACTCGAGATGATATACTGGGTAAGTGGGATTTGGGATATCTCATCTTAATTTTTGGTTAAAGACAATCATTGAAATTTAAAAATAAGTTTGAACAACTTAGAAGTAAGAAATTCTTAATTTTTCATATTAAGAATTTTTCTTCATTTTATATAATTTTTGTTCATTATTACTTAGAAGTTACAATTTTTTTGTTAATTTTTGTTCATATTATTTTATATAAATAAATATAAAAATGAAATTCATTTTTAAATGTTATAAATTACATAATTATTAGTTTCAAATGTTAAAAAAGAAATATCTGATAGCGTTTTTCTTTTTTAATGGCAATAATAAATATAGTATTACTTTCAGATTTGTATTCATATCTTTAATTTATTGTGAAGTTCATCAATGAAATATTTATTATTTTCTCAAAAGCATGTACTCGTACTTATTGCTTACAAAATTATTTCTTGAATTAAAAAGAATTATATTAAATGTCACCATTATTTAATTTTATAAGTACGTTTGAAATAAAATTTAATTTTACGGTGTTATTAGTTAGTTAAGTTATTTTTGTTAGTCTTAAATATTTTATTTTTATGATCGTTAGATCAAAGATGATAAACAACGTTTATTTTGAGTGATAATAAAGCATGATTACAAATTATATAAAGTATCATCTGCTAATCGGGATCAAATAGAGTTGAGTTTAATATGATTATTTAATATTTGCATTTTATCTAATATTGTTTTTCATTTTATTTTAAAGTAATATTCAAAGTTTAAAACACTTACTTAAAGTATACAAGTGGCATCACATATGAAACTAATATCTTTTAATTTAATTTACTAATTAAATATTAATTAACTTGTTAAATTACATTACTTTTTTTTTTTCTTTTATAATAGTTGACTTCTCTTTGTTTCTAACTTAAAAAGGGTTAACTGAAGCTAACTTTAAATCGGTAATTGCTTAGAACACGATCGAGTTGTGTTGTCTCCTGTTTTGTCATCGAGATTTCAGGTGATACCTCGTTTGTTGTTACGATTATATTAAAATTTGGACAAATTGGTGATTTTTGAGATCTAGACATGGTTCCCTCTCATTAGATTCATACTGATTATAAAAATACTTTTTAATATTATCATTATATTATCATCAAAGCCTCTTGCTACAAATAGCACCACTACATACTACAATTTTTTTTCTTAAATTATAAAGATTAAAAATATTAATTTTAAATTCATGATGAATAAATTTAACTCAAAGTAAGAAATTCGAAAATATATTTAAAGGAAAAACTAAATTTTTAAAAATAACTGTATTCTATTTATAAAATAATAATTTTTTGACATACCTAAATTTTTTATATTAATTTAACACTATTCTTATTTATTTTTTACTTTCATCCTGAAATAATATAAAAGTTTACGCTTTCCCTGTTTTACGTAGCATGTATAATGTGAATATAAAAGTGTACCATTACTTTTATTTATATAAATAAACTCTGGTAAAGTTTAAAAGTTTAATAAATGCTGATATGAGTGGGTTTATTCATATCCTACGGCACTCATCCTTTATCACACATTCTACACCAGAAAAAGACATTATTCTAAATTGTGGAAAGGCGGTGCTTGAACTAGCTACTGCTACATGACAGTGTTCCAATCATCTGTTCTGTTCATTCAGAAATTGACACCTTTTTCTCATTCCTTCTTGGCATTTGACACCCTTCTCAGGAATTCATTGAAATCATCATCTGTTCCTATCATGCTGATTCTAGCATACTTTGAATCAACACCAAACCGTTTCCCTGCTCTTGCACGAACCTTCAGTTTTTCCAGCAGATAACTCTCACAATCTTCTACGCCCTCCTCACACTTCAACCATATGAAACCTGAACCATACACATACATTAATTATAAAGTTACAAAGTTACAAAACAACAATGTATATCTATTAAGAGTGGCAGAATGAAGTATACCAGGAGATGGTTCAGATGACTCATTGGTGAAGTTGCAAAAGGCCTTTGGGTACTTCGCCACTGAGAAAACCTTGGATTCATCAATAACTGCCCACAGTTTTTCCCACCTCTCTCTCAAGAGGTGTTTGCTGTATTCAAAAAACAGCTCAGACTCCATCGACCCGAAGTTTTGGTATCCATCACAAACCACTCCAATTATTTTAACCACTCGAGTTTGAGTTTCTTTTGACACTCCAATGGAGCTCAGCTGCACATACCTCGTCATCTTCTTAGCTACCTCAATGTCCTTAACCAGTGCCCACCTTAACTCACATCATAATCAAAACTTAGCATGCACTGCTCTTTAATTCATAAAGAGAAACTAAAAATCCCATGTTTGAAACAACTTCATTCCAGTTTTGTCTGCATAAAAGATGAGTGATTGTAAAATGAAGTGTGTGATGAATTAACTCACCCGAAACGTGAACCAGCATGACCAGTGCATTTGGAGAATGTGAAGAGCATGAGATCATGGTCAGCTTGGTGAGTGATGGGAGTGTAATGTGGCCAGTAATATGCAAGATCATGAATGAGTTTCCCTTTAGCCTCAGATTTCACCACAGGTCCTCGAATAATCCCATCAGGATTATTTGGAGAGGTTATCACCTCTATGTAAGGCTCGTTTTTCTTATACGAAGCAGCATCGCCACCCCACTGGTACAACCCTGAACGCAAAATACTAATCTCGTCTTGGTACTCCTGCAAAACATTTTCTTTATCAGATCAAGTCAACCCTTTGGAAGAGAAAAACAAAACCACGTTGTGTCAGGTTGACCAAACTGAGATTTTCAGACAGACACCCATGTTACCCATGTTTGTATATAGAATCGAATCTACATCTTCATGGGTCTACGTGTATATGTTTCCAACAGACATGTTTGCCACTTTTTGGCCTCCTAAAAACCCCAGAAAACATGGATGAGAAGGTTCCATTTGAATTTTCATTTCCATCTCCCAGAGGGGGAACAACTGGTGCTGATCATTGCCTTCGACTCAATATTTTAAGTGGTAACCGCCGTAACATGGTTGGTTCGTGAAAGAGAGAAACTCTGGCAATATCCATCGCCAAGAGACACGGTTTTGAGATCAAACGTGGACGCATTCGCACGTGACAACTGGCAGAATGACATGTGTATTCATCAATATTAAAACTTATTTTATCTTTTACTTGTGGATCTCACAAATTCTAGTTTTGACACAGTGAATGCTATCTTCATAGATTGTGTCTTCTTCAACTTAATTATACAAATCAACTCATAAAAACATTAAGCATAGAATTCAAGGAAATATTTTGATGTTGGGAGATAGAGAGATCGATCGAGGGTTTCATTTAAAATACAATTTTTTCTTGTATGTTTTACAAAATGAGGATGGAGATATGTTTTGAAAATTACCATTGTGTTTTAGATTATTCTATAATTCAAAAGATATAAATTTAATTCTACAATATTTTAAATTTGATTATGATAGTCAAATTTGGAAATAATTTTATAACCTTACGTTGTAAAAGCACAATTAAACCTATTCAAGCCCATTAGATTCAAACTTATCAATGTGAAGATAAATATTTATTAAAAAATTAAAGTTATGAGATCCTCCCTTGGTTACTTTTTGATTGTTATTTAAATTTTTTATAAAAATAAAAAATATAATATTTTTTCTTATATGCATTTTATAAGAAAATTATATTTTTTATTTTTATGTTAATATATATATATATATTATTTAAGTAAAGGTATAAATAAATAAATAAATAATTACATTATTAAACATGATAATTAAATAAAAAATAATTTTAAAAACATACACTTCAAAAGGATAAAAAAACGAAGAGGAGAGAGTACCACAGAAGAAAGAGAAATAAATACTCCTGTGAGAAATTAATTAATGCTATAAAAATAAGAATTAATACAACGTTTGTGTCAATGAGTTCATGTTTGTAAAAATAATCTCATACTAAATAGAGGAAAGAGAGAGGAAAAATTTCTTGCAAAAATTATATTAATAAAATACTTTATTAAAAAATATTTTTACACTTGATAAACCAAATTTTAGAGAACATGAAAGTTATTTTTGCTAAGCAATAATTTTCCTAAATTAGAAACATATTCACCTATTCTAATCTTTAACCATATATAGTAGAAATTCTTCCATTTAGTTTATATATATATATATATATATATATTACTTTTATTCTTAATAATAGTTTTTAAGTTATAATTTTATAATAATAATGATTCTCTTACATATAAAAACTATTTTCCTACTTTATTTTCAATAATATTTTTAATTTATTTATAATTTATAATTCAAATTCCCACTTGATATACACAAGTTATTCTTTTTTATTTTATCTTTAATGATGTTTTTCATACAAAATTTATAATAAGAATATCAATTTAAAAAATAGAAAATAAATTAAAACATAGTGAGTAAAAGGAATAATAAAGATAGGAAATAAAACAACACATACTGCAAAGAGATTCTACTCTAAATTATGAAAATGAAGAAACAAAATATATAGTGAGAAGATGATTAAATAGAGTTAAAAAAATTACTACTCATATTCTAACTCCAATTAAACTGTGTTTAAGATGTTTAACCCTTCACAAATAGATCCTTTTAGTACAAACCAATTTCCATAATTTAAATCAATAAAATATTTAATTACTTTATCTTTTATATAATAAACTAGTATATATTATTCATAAAATGATTCTAAGAAAAAAAAATGTAAACATATGTATTATCCATCTGTATTCCCGTTAGTAAAGACAAAATCCTGTGTTTTCGTTAACAGTTTCAAGCCGTACACTAATTTTCGCAACTATTTTCAGTATACATATTTTTTTTTTTACCATTCCACTTTAATATTTCTTTACTAAAATCTGTTGTCGTTCTTACGTACTTTCAAAATAATTTTATTATTCATATTTTGTAACGATAACTCTAATACGTAAAAAAATTAGAAAAAAAAGTTAAGAGAAATTTGTTTTACATCAGTACAATCACTTTGGTATTATTTTAAAGGATGACACAATCATTTAAAAAAAATGAAATTTAGTATTAGTAAAAAGCAATAAGGATAAAGGGTAAAAAAATGTAAGATGGATGAAAAAGTTTACAGAATGTAAAATTAATGGAAACAACCTTATTTTGAAATACAATAAAAAACAGTTAATTTGAATAAATAAATAAATAAATAAATAAAATGCATGGTAGCATATGGATGAAAACCTCTTGTTATGTCTGTGTCTTGTTTGTGTCTTGTGTGTGTCTTTTCTCAAACCATGACTCTGAAAAACTAAATGACTAATTAAGTATTGAAAACACTGACAGAGAAGGCAGAAAATGCTTTATCAGTGATGTCTGTAATGGATGACAGAAAAAAAAAAAAAAAACAGAGAGAGAGAGAGAGAGATGAAGAAGCAAGAGAGTATAATGAATCACCGAGTAGAATGGCGCAGCAGCAAGAACATTGATGGGTTTAGAAGGGTGTGAAGGAGAGAGAGCAAAGACAGCAGCTTGG
Organism: Vigna angularis; assembly: GCF_016808095.1. Lineage (NCBI taxonomy): Eukaryota > Viridiplantae > Streptophyta > Magnoliopsida > Fabales > Fabaceae > Vigna > Vigna angularis. Next base: position 19,942,752 of record NC_068979.1, on the reverse strand, counting down.
AAGAGTTGCGTTGCTCCTGTCCCCACCACAATGTATCTGTCATGGGTGACAGCATTTCCCACCACGTGATGCAACCTTCTGATGCTTCTCTCAACTTCCGGCAACATGTACCAGCACACGTTGTTCTTCGCATCACCATGGTAACTCATCATCTCCCATCCTCTTATCACTATGCTGCATTCCTCTCCCCTCTTTCTCCAGTACTTTTCGAACACCACTGGATCACCTCTGTCAAACCAATAACACACAACAATATCACACTCATTCTCTTTTTTCACACAGAAACCAAGAACGTCACAGTACTACTGAGAGGAAAAATAAATGAAAGAGTGAATACTTCTCAAGTTCGATGATCGTATTTGGGGAGATGTTGGTTGCGGGAATACTTCTGCCATTGGATTTGTCTGTGGCGACCACCATTGTTGCAGATGTTAGCTAGCTCTTGTTTTTATCAGAACCACTCTCTTAGTATTATACTCTTTGCTTTTTTCTTAAGTTCTGAGTTGCTTCACATGTGTATGTGGTTATATATATATATACGCTCAGAAATTCAACTTCATCTATTATAATATTACATAAAATTAACTCAAGCATCTTAAGGTTTACTGTATTTTATTTTATTTTTTATACAATTAATTAATAAGCCAATAATGGATTTACTATTTTCTCTACTTACTGGCTAATAACTTGTTAATTTTTAAATTGTAAAAGATTTAAATGAAATATTGAATTAATAATTTTTACATTTAAGGAATTCTTGATTGCATTTTATAAATCGCATTTTATTAAAATGTGTTAATGTTGTCTTTATTTTTTAAGGAAATTTCTATATCATTAATTAAAGAAATTTAATTCATATTTTTTGAGTTTTTTAATTTTATTTTAAAGATAGTGTTTCCATGTATCCGTGCATGTTAACTAAAACTTTACTGATAATTTCCTGAAATATTCAAATTCTGGAAGGAAATTGAACGGTTTGCCTAATCAACTTAGTTCATGTTCATGTATTTATTTAATAAAGTTTAAAAATCTTTAATTAAATAAATAAATTTAATTAATGGTTTCATGTATAATTTAAAAAAATGTTTAATTAAATAAAGAAATTTCATTAATGGTTTCACGTATATTTTAAAAAATATTTAATTAAATAAAAATTTTAATTAATGGTTCACGTACATTATGTATTCATATATGTGTAACTTCTTTGAAATTTCATTCTTAAAACAAATTGAAAGTCATATCTAAGTAATTGTCCTATATGCATTTACTAATTTTCAAGCTTACAATAATTTTACTTCAACTTTTTTATCTAATGAGTTTAATTTCTCAATTTCAAAAGAATATTTAATTGATTATAATATGTTCTAAGTTATTTACACACAGATAATTTCTTTATGTATTTGTTTTCATATATCTTGAACACAATTTACTAGAAAAATATATAATAACAATTTTAAATTTTTTATTCATATGTTTTCTAGAAAAGATAAATAAATTGGTTTATGTGAAAATAGTGAAATAAAAGTAAGTATAAAATTAATTTTCCTTGCATAGAAAATAAACATAGGTAATAGCTATATTTTGTTCTGGAATACATCTTCCTACAATATTTTGATTCTTATTTTTTAAGAGATTAAGTTATCTTCAATGGAAACGAAACATATGAAAATAAACCTTCTATCAGAAAGATATAATGTCTAGTTGGCATTTGACTATAAAGAATGTGAGAACAAATGATAAAATGGTTTAATTTTACAACTAATATTAACAGACTTTCCATAATTAGGTCGAAGTTCGCTATTGAGATCCATGGATGTGTCAACAAATTGAGTTCATAAACTCAAATCTCTCCAAAATATCAAATACATATTTCCTTTGCTATATAACAATATTGTTGGATTATATTACCTCAATCCCCAATAAATATTTGAGTTTGTCAATATCTTTAATTTGAAATCAATGTCAAAGGTATTGTTTCATCTAGGAGATGTCATTGTGATATAAGTGATTATAAGAACAATATCATCAACATATATTATTAAATAGATACACTCATCACTTGAGTGATAGTAAAAGACTAAATGATCTGACTCATTACAAGTTATACTAATTTGTTGAACAACACTACTAAATTTACCAACCCAAGCCTTAGGAGATTGTTTCAAGTCATATAAATATTTACAAAGATGATATACCAATTTAGAAGATTTTTCCTGAGCAACAAAATCAGTAGTTGTTCCGTACAAATTTCTTTCTTGCAAATATTTATTAAGAAAAGACATTTTTGACATCTAATTAGTGAAGAAGTCATTGTTGAAGAGCTTTCATGACTATAAATAAGAAAATAAAGTCATTTTTGTCATTGGAAAAAAAGTTTCACCACAATCCAAACAAAAAATGTGTATAACCTTTGGCCACCACAAGATAAGCTTTGAGATGGTCAATAGTACAATCAGAACAAACTTTGACAGAAAAGATCCACCTACAACCAATAACAAATTTCCTAGTCAATAATGGGACAAACTTCAAAGTTTCATTATTCTGAAGAGTATTGATTACATTAAGCATGACTTGATACCAACTAGGAAGGACTAAGGCATCACCTACAAATTTTGGAATTAACACAACACAAAATAGTGTAATTAGAAAAGGAATTACGATAGAGCATATACCTTTATTGAGGACAACTAAAATTTCAAACTCAATTATAGGAGCCGAAGGGGATAGAGGACTAGTCACTAGAAATGAATCATTCAGTGAAGGATGAGAATGTTGTCGTTGACTACACTTGAAGGATTGGTGAAGATAGAGAATCTAAAGGTGAAGTAGACACAACAAGAGAATCACATATAACATGAATATTAATTATACTAGACAGAGACACTAAAGTAAAAAATAACTCATTAAATGTCATATCTAGTGAAATAAAATAACGAAGGAGAATAAGATTTATATGTTTGTGAATTAGTGAATTCTAAAAAGACACATTTATATAATGCATGAGAATTTATAAAAAGAAGACTATTTTTTCTACTAAAACATACAAATTCAAAAACTTCAAGATCCAGACAGAAAAAGATTCATAAAAAAATAAGATAGAATAAAAAACTTTTTTATCTAAAATAAAAAACAAACAAGATAACATGCAGTGATAACATCGTCCTACAAATATTGAAAAACCTTATAAATTAAAATTATACAAACTGTTTCAACTAAATATCTATTTTTACACTTAATTATCCTATTTTATTAAAATGTATAAACATATATGAGGTTTGATGAAGAAAATATATATAAAATAATGTATTTATAACGAAAAATCTTTCGAAAAAATAGGAGTTAAGTTCAAATACTTATAATATTATAACTAATTCAATATATTATAATTAACAATATTTAATAATATTTTAATAATATCTGACGGTTGAGGAGTTCATAACAAATTAACAACACCAGTTCAAGAGAACCAGGACAAGAGAATATTAAGAAACCCACTGTTCTTAAATTTCTTACATGATACAAGAATGGTGGCATATTTGTGAAGTTTTTTACTTTAAAACTTTAACCGTAGAAAGAGTATGTTTTAATTAAAATTAAGTACATTACAATTTAAAGTAAAGAAACTAATAAAATAATTACTAATTAAAAGTGAAATTTAAGAATATGAAAGGTTTGCTTTTACGAAAAATAAATATATTTTATTTCTTACAGAAAATATTAGTAATAGGGAAAATTTGATTACACTTATTTAATTTATACATATTTCAACCAATTATTCACGGGACATTATAGAGACTTTGATACTAATAATATTGAAAACATAAAAACCTTAATTTAATGAAATAAAATTTTGATTTTATAAAAAGAATATATTTGAAAAGTAAGAATATATTTGAAAAGAATATATTTTAATGAAATTATTTAATTAAACTTCTTTCTTTAGGGAATATTTAACTGTTCTTACACTAGTTAGACTCAAGTTTTTGGATCCTCCAGACATGCTTAGCCAAATGTTGCATGTAAAGGCAAATAAATTATCTGATTAAATTAAGTGTGTAGCAACTATTTTTGTTATTAAGTTTATAAATCTAATTTATTATTTTAATTTAATTATAAAGATAATTTAACATTGTTTTTTTTGTTATTAGATTATACTATTTAAAGATTAATTCTTACTTTTTATACAATTAAAAATTAATCATAATTTTATTCTTTTTAAAATAGAATTAAGTTTACAGAATTTCATCACATGACTTGTACACCTCTGACCTCTGAGAATTAAATCCTGAATAAATTTAATAATTAAGGAGTATATAAACAGAATAATGAAAAGGTTTGGTATACCAACTTCTGTAAGTTAACCATTATAATTTAAAGATATTGTGAATTTGAGGTTTAAATTTGTTATTCTCTCCGTCAAGATTTTCTCATTGAAAATCACTAATTATAGCTGCCAACCCTATTTATATGACCATCACCAAAATTTAACGCTACTACTATGCTGGCTTTAATTACTATCCTAACATACTGACTTTATATTAATTTTACTCTGTAAATATATTGCATTTAAATTATAAAACTAGAATTAGGCAGTCTTTCGTTAACAAATGTACGCGCACGTTCTTTTACTTTAGAAAAAATAATATTTACGGTCTATATTATATGTCAATATCATAAAACGTAGACATTTTATTTTATTTTATATATTTTCACTTTTATCAATGTCAATACCCAATTTCGTCCGGGTAAATATAATTCATCACAAAAATAAATAAAAAAAAACATAAAAAAAAAACCAAAATGAAAAATACTATTTATTTTACTTTTTGCACCCCAAAATTTTCTTTTAAACACTTAATCCAATGGCCCAAAATAATCTCACATTTTTTACTTCCTCACCACCCATCTTTTCTTATCACACCCCATTCTCCACATCACCATCCACCTCACCCTCCACATCATCTACCTTTTTCATTTACTTTTTCCACATAATTTCCATATTAATTTTATATATCAACTTTTCTAATTATTCCACTTACATTTTTTAATTATATCTTCTCCATCAACATTTTTTATTATCCATTTTTCTCCACCTTATTTCTCCACCCACTTTTTATATTATTTCTTTCACTTATTTTCCACATTAACTTTTACTATTCACTATATTTTATTTCACCTAATTTCTCCACCAACTTTTTATATTATTTCTTCCACTTAATTTCCACACCTAATTTCTCCACCAACTTTTTATATTATTTCTTTCACTTATTTTCCACATTAACTTTTACTATTCACTATATTTTATTTTACCTACTTTCTCCACCAACTTTTTATATTATTTCTTTCACTTAATTTCCATACCTAATTTCTTCACCAACTTTTTATATTATTTCTTTCACTTATTTTCCACATTAACTTTTACTATTCACTATATTTTATTTCACCTAATTTTTCCACAAACTTTTTATATTATTTCTTTCACTTATTTTCCACATTAACTTTTTCTATTCATCTTTTTTTATTATATTTTATTTCATCTAAATTTTCCACCAACTTATTATATTATTTTTATTCATCAACTTTCTTCATCCTTAACTCTATAAATACCTACATTCTCTTCACTTCACACACACACAAAAATTACATAATACTCATCTCTTCTCTCTCAAAACCTCTTCATTCCATCCCAAAACTCTACTTCATTTTTCTCTCACATTTTACTATTTCCTAATCCCTCTATACATAGTAAATCCCATACCACATTTCTACTATAAATTCATCTTCTTCGCCATCAACCTATCTCTCCTTACAACTTATTACAAGCAAAGTTTTGCTTCATCTTTCAAATCTTCAACGAGGTACACATTTTCTTTTCATTCTATTTATATGCATTTTGATCTTTTTTTTTAAATTTATCCAATTTTCTACCACAATTTTATCTTATGTTTTTTTTTTCTTTCACAATTTTATGTCATAGACATTTCAACTCGTCTCTCTTCTTAATAAAAAGAAAACTAAAATATAAAAATTAAAGATAAAAAGAAAAATACAAAATAAAAAAATCAAAATCCCAAAAATATGTTTTAAAGGTTTAGGCACATGTGTGATCGCACGCATCGTCCTTGTGCCAAAAACCTTTTCTCTTTCTTCAAAAAAATGTCAAAAATACGTTTCAAAGGTTTAAGCACATGTGTGATCGCACGCATCGTCCTTGTGCTAAAAACCTTTTCTCTCTTTTAAATAAAATTACAAAAATATGTTTTAAAGGTTTAGGCACATGTGTGATCGCACGCATCGTCCTTGTGCTAAAAACCTTTTCATTCTCCTAAATAAAAAATACCAAAAAATATAAAATCTTCAAAAAACTAAAAAAAACATCTATGTTTCAAATACAAATAATATCGCCTTGCCAGAACTACGTGATCCTTGATTCTCTATCAAAAGTGGAGATACGTAGGAGCAAGGCTAGTCCTTGTCAGGTTCATTTCCCCAAAAATCCAAAATCATTTCTAAACAAATTTCTCAACAAATCCTTAAACAAAATTTTCAAGCAGTTTCAAACGAACTACGGAACCCTGATTTCTCATTCTGAATGAGAATACGTAGGAGCAAGGTCAATCCTTGTCGGGCCCAAAAACCTAAAAAATATTGTTTGTTTCTTTCGAGTTTTATTTCAAGAGAAAGTTAAACATTTTGAAAACCACATCCATATTCGCATATTTAATTAAAGGTACTGCCTTAATGCAGGCGTTGTAGGGTGCTAATACCTTTCCTACACGTAACCGACTCCCAAACCAAGAATCTGGTTCTAATAGACCATGCCTTATCATTTTATGGTTTTTCCGTAGTTTTCCAGAATAAACTATGGTGGCGACTCCAAAATCTCTTTTTTTTCAAAACTATTTTTTTCTTTTTCGGATCGTCGTCCCGTCGCGATTTTTTCCGGTTGCGACAGATGGCGACTCCACTGGGGAAACGAAAGAGAGTCAGGCCATTTAATTAGATAAGCGAATTCGATGTGGTTTTTCTTTGTGTTTTTATTCCCTTTGTCTTTATCTATGTTTAATATTTGGAATAATTGCATGTGAGTTTCTTTTACTTTTTATTTATGTTTGAAATAATTGTTTCTTCTTATCTGTGTTTATTTTTGCAATTGTTGTTTTACATTATAATTTCCCTCTACACATATGCATATCATGAGTGAGGCCCTATACCCGGGTCTGAGCGCAACTTAGAAATAGAGGGGTTGTGTAGCGGTGTCACTCTGGGATGTACTTCCTGTCTGGCTATCGTGAGAACTCCAGCTAGAGTCTGTTCTCTTCATTTGTGTCTCCACATCTAGTTGATTACTCTGACTGTTGTGGAGAAATAGTGAAAAGAGCCATAGCTCTAGTGGCCTTGATTTAAGCATTAGGGAGCTATCCTTGTGAGTGCATGTATGTGGCCTTAGATCATAAGTGTTCAGCCTTTATTAAGGCACGAAAGGGAGATGCGTGTCATCTTATAACCGTTTTTGTTAATAAAATTAAACACGTTGTATATATCACCATATCGTTATGTGTTTTTCTCATACATTTTTTTTATGGTCTTGTTGTTGGTCCAAGGTAGGAAGTTATAAATTTATGACTAAGCCGTTGAGGTAAAATGGAAATTAACATGAGATGTGAAGTTGACCAGCCTTCAAGTTCAAATATTTTAAAGGAAAGAATAGCCATTGAAGCGGAGGAAGGAAATATGGATGGTCTGAGAGAACTGGTAAAGAAAATGAAGACATCCCAAAAGGATGCATTCAAGAAGGAGTATGGGAATTTGTTAAGCTTATTAGAGGTGGAGGTCCCAACATCATCAATTACTACTTTAGCACAGTACTATGATCCACCATTGAGGTGTTTCACTTTTCGAGATTTCCAACTGGTGCCAACAGTGGAAGAATTCGAGCAAATTTTAAATATACCTCTTGAGGGAAAAGCTCCATACAATTACCTTGGGCAATATGTCCCTGTCTTGCAGCTATCAAGGATCATCAAAATACACCCTATGAAGCTGGAGAGCAAGTTCACAATCAAGGGCAAAGTGAGGGGCCTTCCTCAAGGATACCTAAAGGGATACTTGCATCGTCTGGCTGAAGAGGAAAACTGGGAAACATTTATGGATGTATTGGCTCTTCTCCTCTATGGTATCATGGTTTTTCCTAATGTCAAGAATTTCGTCGACTATGCCGCCATGAACGCATTTGTGGGATACAAAGAGCGCTGTGAAAATCCGGTCACTGCTATCCTGGCTGAAGTTTATGGGACCCTTAATCGTTGTTATGAGCTAAAGGGAGGAAAAATGCTATGTTGTCTACCAGTGTTGTATACGTGGTTCATCTCCCGTGTGACTGAGGACGCCTTGAATGCCATGTGTACCATGGATGGGTTACTGCAGTATAAACCAAAGGTGAAAGGGGCAAATGAATGGGCACAACTTTGTGCAAGTTTAAACGAGGATCAAATTAAATGGTGTGTCCCTTGGCAGCGTAGATCACAAATTATATATCACTGCGGGAGGTACCCTAATGTACCCCTCATGGGTATTAGGTGTTGTATTAATTACAATCCTGTGTTAGCACAAAGGCAATTTGGGCATCCTATGAGAGGATCACCTACACCTACGTCTCTTGCCATATTGCAAATCTATTATGAGGAAGGAACCTTTGTTGAAGTACTTCATCAAGTTAGGAATGCTTGGGGCAACATTATTCGTGCAGAAATGGACCCCAGACCATGGACTATTGATGAAGGAATTCCTTACAACCATTGGATTGCAGAAAGGGTTAGGACAGTGAAGTTTCCTTTCGAGTTAACTTCTCCTAACCTAGATTATGGAAAACAGTTTCATAAGGCTGAAAGTGAGGAAGTAAAATTGTTGAAGGCAGAATTCGAGCAAATGAAACTAGAAAATATCAAGTTGACCAATAATTTTCAGAGCCTACAACATGATTATGAGAATCTTAAGCAAGAAGGTGTGGAAAACAGCGAAGCATACGAGGAGTTGTTAATAAGACAAAAGCAAGAGCTAGTAGCGGCCAACATTGAGCTGACTTTGAAAGACCGGGAATATGGTATAATTGAGATATCAGAGCGTGTTACGAAGCAATTGTGTGACCAATCCCAGAGGGACAAGCAAAAAGTACTAGAGGAACTGCACAAAATGCATATTAGAATGGACGACGCCGAACAACAGGCGAATGCAGCAGTGACAAAACTGAAGAAGGAACGTTGGCATCGGGCTGAATCAGAGAAGAAACATCAAGAGTTGATGAATCAGATGAAGGAGTATACCATTGAACAAGGGCGAGTTATAAAAAACTGGAAGAGAAGTTTCGCACAGCTAGCTTCCCTTGCCAATGAAGCCATTAAGGATGTCCCTAAGCTATTAGCTGATGCTGAGTCTGCATTGCCGATCTTTAACCCACCTAAGAAGGTTGAAACTTTCCTCAATTACTGCAAGAAACTGATAAGAGAAATGAAGAATGTAATGGCTGAGGCTCATGATAGTTGATCGTGATTTTGCACACCTCACATGTGTTGAACTTAAATGTTGTGAATGGACTGTCCTATTGACTTTGTTTCATGTTAATTTCCAGATTATACATTTGGCAATGTTTTCGCATCTTTATAATTTCTTACTATAGTAATTGCGTTGCTTTGTCTTTTCTATTTTTTTTTCATTTTTATTTTCTTTTTCTTAATTTATTTCATCTAATAAAATTCAGTTTAAAAATAATAATACGGCTAAAGTCTCCAAAACATCCTAAAGGACACGAACCAGTGGCAAAATCATGGAGAACCAAGGAGAAGTTCAAGAGGGGATGAAAGTCGATATCCAACAGCTGAAGGAACAAATAAGTCAAATCCTAGAGGCCATGAATGCCTTACAAAGCCCCAAAGATTTGTGCGCACAACAACCACAACAAAGAGTTCTAGAAGTACAAACTTTCCCTTCCTATAGTCTTCCCCCGAATTATACTCCACCATCAGGAGTGGACTTGGGGCATCTTGATACTCAAAAGGCCGAAGGTAATGCAGTTGAAGTAGAAGGCGAGCTTGGGGCAACCACTTTCACAATTCCTGGGAAGACAATCCAACCAGGTATTGAGAACATGATAATGAAAAAACAACCTGAGACGAAGTCTTCATCTTATGTCGTTACACCAGCAGATTTTAAGGACGACAAGAGTAAATTAGAAGTCTTTGAGAAGAGGTTAAGAGCCATAGAAGGCGAAGGAAGTTTTGAATTTGGAGATGCTAGAAAACTATGTTTAGTTCCTGATGTGGTGATACCTCCAAAGTTCAGGTTGCCAGAATTTGAGAAATATCGGGGAAATACTTGCCCATGGAGCCATATAACTATGTACTGCAGGAAAATGGCAGCTTATGCCCACAATGAAAAACTTTTGATTCACATCTTCCAAGAAAGTTTAATTGGCGTAGCTTTGACTTGGTACATGCGCTTAGAAACTACTCACATATATTCATGGAAAGATCTGGTTGATGCATTCCTAAGGCAGTATGAATATAATAAAGATCTAACACCTGACAGAATACAACTGCAAAACATGGTGAAGAAAGAGTCTGAATCATTTAGAGAATATGCCCAAAGGTGGAGAGAAATTGCTGCTCAAGTAGAACCGCCTCTGAGCGACAAGGAGATGACTACCATATTTTTGAATACTCTACAACCACCATTTTATGAACACATGATAAGCAGTGTCTCCTCAAGTTTTGTTGACATAGTAGTAATTGGAGAGAGGGTCGAGGGTGGCATAAGAAATGGAAAAATTGCACTAGGCTCACAACTAGTAGCAAGTTTAAATGAGTATGGTCCTAGACATGAGAAAGATAAAAAACAAATAGCTAACTCACATTTTATTGCCTATCCTCAAATGTCACATGGGTCCAATCGACCCATTGAGCGAAGAAATTACAATCGTGATGAGAAGGTCGCCAGCTTCACTCCTATCCCCATGACCTATACAGAGTTACTGCCAGATCTTCTCCGCAGAAACCTCATAAAGGTTTGTCCAACTAGACCTATACGACCTCCGTACCCAAAGAGCTATGACACAAACGCCAAGTGTGATTATCATGAAGGAGCGTGTGGACACTCAACAGAGGCATGCAAGACTTTAAAGCATAAAGTGCAATCTTTGATCGATTCAGGATGTTTAAAGTTTGAAGAAAGTCAATCCAGCACTCTGGCAAGGCGCGAGTTCGCCCCTACAAATGCCATGGACAAATGAAGAACTATATGGGAAAGCATAGGTTGTTGTAAAAGGCGAAACTGATGTTGTTTTGTCTTGCTACGAGGGTTATGCTCATGGATATTATGCTTTTATCCGTGACTTTTAATGTGAACTTTCATTATTTGGTATCTCCAAGGTTTACTGGAAATCATGTCCTAATAGGGTGTCGTGGAGAAAAACGAAAGCCGCGAATAACAAAATTGAAAAAAAAAACAAATAAATGAAGGCAATATTGAGTCGCTTGTCTTTCTTGCAAATTATCAAACTCTTGTTTTTTCGAAAATAGAAAAAAATATATAAATAAAAAAAAAGAAAATAAAAGAATTGATAACAAAAAGAAAACAAAAGTTGTAGTGTCAGATTTTTCCGAGGTCAAATGTTGAATCAAAAATAACAATTTGATGTTTTCTCTTGAGATGTTTGTGCACATGGTGTTTGAAAAATCTCACCCTTCACTTTCCAAAATAAAGGATCTTCCCTAGTAAACATTGTCACTGCCCTCAGTAACAAAAACCTTTACACTGGGGCAGATTGGCCTGACCAACATTATCCTCGTTTGCGCTAGTTGAGTGATCCCTGAATCCATTGAGGCAAACAAAAGAACAAAAGAATTTTCAAAAAAAAAAAAAGAATAAGTCCCCTATATTGAAAAACCCGAAAGGGCGGTCTAGAAAAGAAAGGAAGAAAAAATGACTCATGTTGAGGTCTGATGAGTCAATATTTTGTTCACTTCACTTAGTTTATTATGCTAGAATTAATCGGGGAATTGTACTTAATTGTCCAATATTTTCCTATTTTTCTGAATTGTGCTTACTTCGATCAGAAATTCTTATTTTAGTTAATTTGAATTATCTGAGACTAATTATTTACATTATTGAGTGTAGGGAAATTGTTGGATAATATTTTGGGACATTTGGAAACATCTCACTTCTTAGAATTTTTAAGAAGTAAAAATTGGCTTGGAAAATATACACACCACACGCCCATTCACGGTTTTGTCAAAATAAATTTGAAAGACAATGGCATGGTGGAATGAACCGTTCACGTTGGTGACCAAAGGATATAATGGACTTAGTGAAATGAAGGAGGGGCCATGAACAAATGAAATTCAGAGCTAAGCAAAAGAAGCTCACGGCGGTTTTCTCTCATTTTTCATAACATGATGTGGAATAAAGACAAGGGGCCACCAAATGAAAGTTCACGTAGGGCCCATGGAGAAGTCATTTTGGAAAAGCTTTTGGAATCAAAAAGGAGCCACATGGTTTTCTTTATTTGTGGGTGCAGCTACGTAAAGAAAGAAGAGGGAAATGAAGTTGGTGGCATGCAAAACAAAATGCTGAATTTTATTTTAAAAATAATATTTTTCATTATTGGAAAAGAGAAGCAACTCTCGGGCTTGATTAATTGGAGAGAATGAAGTGGTCTGCACATGGGAAGAAGTAAAGCTCACACCTTATGGTTCAGCCACCACTCACGGTTTTTGATATTTAATTGATGCTTGGAAGTAGCTCACATAAGAAAGTGATCTTTCTAATTGAAAAAGAAAGGAAGCAAACACGCTGCACTAAATTGCTTAGAAAGGGGATGTTTTATTTTGGAGAAAGAAAGTGCTTCATCTGGAAGAAAATACAACAACCCACAATTGAGAATAAAAATAAATGCTCCATGTGGAAAGCACACATAGCCGTACATCACTTCTTATATTATTGGAAAATGACAATTGTTAAATGGGAGAAGAGCACGGTGGAGGGAAGCATGCAAGGTTTGGTTTCACGGACACCCAGCTGCACCGTCCAGCAAGCTTGGAGCACGAAGAGCACGGAAGAGAGAGCTGGGACGTGTGTTGGATGTGCCACCTGCAGCGTGAATGAAGCGAAGAGAGCGTCCACCAGCAGCTGCAGCCACCTTCACGGTCCAGCTGGGAGAAGAATTGGGATGGGAGCCACGGTTGCAGCAAAATTTCCGTGAGAGGAAGAACCAAGTTCACGATCCAGCACATTGGAAGTGGGAGCCCACCTATTTCCTTGGCACGTCTAGGAGTTGAAAGAAAGTCAAAGGAAGCTAGGGACAAGAGATGGGAAAGCTGGAATTGGAGCAACTACAGCAGCGTGAAGAGAAACCGTGGAATGGAAAGAAGACTAACAGCATGTGTACAAGAAATAAGGGCCCCCCTACTTCCTTTTCGCACGACCAAGGAGCACAAATTGCTCAACAAGAAGAAATTCGTGCTGCAAGGAGACAAAACAAAACACAAAGGCAGACTGAAAAATAGGCTAGAAAGCTGGAAGAAATTTAGGAAAAGAAGGGGTTGCTGAGGGACAAGAAACGGAAAAATTGTCTGGAATGAAGGAGGACTTACGGGAGTAGGTACTGAGTTTTGGAAATAAAAGGAAGCAGCATCACAAGAAAGAGTCACGGCCTGGGAGGAGGCTCTCGCCTCTTTCTATTCCTCTCTCTTGTGTTTTTATTTTCCAACAGTAAAAATTGTATAATTTTATTTCTAAAAGCATGTAATGTTTGGATCAGTTTTACTCGTTTTATTTTTACCTTTAAGAATTTTATTTAAAGTGTTGAATCCTTACATGAATCTTTTTCATTTTCAGTCAAGTACTTTTATTTTTTACTGTCTCTTTTATTTTACCGTTTATTGTTTTCTACATCGTTTAATTTTTCCATTTCTCAATTTACCACTTTTCATTTTTATCGTCTTTTACTGTTTTGATTTTACTATCTTTAAAATTTACTTCAGTGTTTTTAAATTCTGTCTTATTTAAATTCCAGTCAGTTTTAAATTTATTTTTCCGTGTCAAACCAAAAAAAAATCACAAAACCCCCCCTTTCGTGTTTAATCTGAGACTGAATCACAAATTGGTCCTTGAGAGACGACCTAGGAGTCACTTCCTAGTAACTATACTGCATTCTTTTAATGCACAACTTTTGTGGGAGGTGCGACACTCTCATCAAAAATGGCGCCGTTGCCGGGGACCAATGGAGGTTTAGTTTTAGATTTTTGTTCTGTTAATATTTGTTCTGTTAATATGTGTGTTTTGTGTGTTTCGTGTTTCATATTTTTGTAGGCGACAACGACACCTTCAGCAAATTTTGGCGGCGTTGTCACTTCAGTCCAGGTTCTTGTTTTAGATTTTTACTGTTTTTGTTTTATTATATGGTTGTAATATATGTTTTGTCTTTTATATTTTTATTGTGTTGTGTTTTGTATTATGTCTGTTAATTAAAAAAAATTTTAAAAAAAAAATTTTAAAAAAAAATAAAAAAAAAAATTTATGTTCTGTCTTTTGTGTGCATGTAACATGTATAAATGTGTTGTGATTTATCTGTTTAGTAATTTTTAGTATTTAGTTTTTATTTGTTTTATTTTTATTTTTCCATGTCTACCTATTTTAATGTTGTGAATAGTGCTTATTCTGCGAGTGCCTGTAATCATGAATCTCCTTCTACATGTTACTCTGATTCTCGTGCTGATTTTTATGATGAAAATTATATGGATCATCCTCAATTTCCTGAGCGCGCTCCTCGTGAGCCGGTCCCACCTACAAAGGATGATATTCATTGCGTTCTTAGCACTGGACTGATATATCTGCTCCCTAAGTTTCATGGATTTGCTGGAGAATGCCCACATAGACATTTGGAGGAGTTCCACAACATGTGCTCTTCAATGAAGCCTCCACATGTCCCTCTTGATCACATTTTCTTGAGGGCATTTCCGCACTCATTACAAGGAGCAGCTAAGGATTGGCAAGACTCTCTTCCTCTAGGATCCGTTACCAATTGGGGATATCTTGAGCATCAATTTCTGAGCAAATTCTCCCCTGAGCAGTATGGATACATCAACGATTCTGAGTGGAATGATCTTAACAACGAATGGTACGATACCCCACAAGATCATTATCTAGAACCACCATTCGAGAGTACTTTTATGCCTCCACCAGTCCAGCAATATGAGAGTCAGCAATATGATGCTCCTGCCCAAATAGCTCCTCAGCCTTCTACTTCTGAACCTACAATGAAGGAGTTACTGGAGCAGATAACCATGAAGAGCATTCAGTTCTATCAAATCAAGCAGGAAATTCAAGCTGCCATGAAGAATCTGACTGATCAGATCGGGCAGATTCCCACTCTTTCACTTGAGGAGACTGCTGAAGATTTTGAGGCCCAAGCAGGAATAAGCAATACTTTTGAGCCAGGTAGACCACTTTCATTTTCCACCAACATACCTCAATTTAATTGTATTGATGATTATGCTGTTGAGAGGTATGTTGATAATTATGATATTGATGAGCATGCTCTTAATTCTAACTTTCTACATGATGAAAACAAATTTTTGCTATCACATCCAAATGTTTATTCTTCATGCACTGAACATGAATCTGAGTTTGTGGTTGATATTGTTTCTGAATTTAAAAGTGATTCATGTTCTGAGAGTATAATTGAGGTTCAGTATGATAATTTGGGTGTTATACCCCTGCATGAAATTTCTGTAGTGCCACATTGCACTAACCATGTTGCAGGAGGTACGTATAAACTTGATAAGCAGACACCCACAATTGAAGACAAAGGTGCGAGTACCCAGAACTGTTTCAACAACAACAGACACCTGCTGAACCGACTCATCAACAATTTCTGCTTTGATCCAGCTGTGGAAAACATTTCACTACTCGATCAAATTTGGAGGATGAAGCAGTTCATCCTCAAAACGTCCAGGCTGGAATCTAAGTTGGAAGACATCTCCCTGATGATCCAAAATTGGCAGCTTCCACCATAACCTACGGGAGTTTGCATTTTCTTTCTCTCCCTTTTTCCTTACTTTTATCGCACTTGTCCATAATATGTTTCCTATTTTGATTGCTGATGTTATGATTAGAACACATTGAGGACAATGTGTAGTTTAAGTGTGGTCTATTGGGAGAGATTCTGTATTTTCTTTGTTTTGTGTGTTTTGCGTGATAAATTTTTTGTTGTTTTTGAGTGTTAAATTTTTTCTGTTTTAAGTTGTTTTTATCGAGTTTTGTGTGAAATAAATTTTACATTTTTCTCTTGATTTCTGGATGATGTCTAAGTTGTAGATTTTGCTTCACTTACTTAATGCTTATGGTTTGACATCCTTGCTTTTCTCTGCTTGGAAGATGATTATAATGTTTAAGAGGTTGATTTGATTGTGACGAATACCCTGTGTGAGATTTGAGCCACTTAATTTTCTTTCTTGTGTGTGATATGTATCTTTATTGCTTACACATATGCCTTGGCTTGATTCTTTCTGATGTACTTGATTTATATGCATGTTTAGAAATGATAAAGGCATTTTAATTCTTGAGCCTCTTTAGCCAAATAAGCCTACCCTGTTATTATCCTTTGATAACCCCTTTGAGCCTGTACTTTCCCCATTTCTTTATGTTAAAGCTCATACACTGACCCTGAGAGAAAAACAATGATTACCTTAACCGTAGGGAAGTCTGGAGCTATAAAAGTGTTTTGTGAAAAAGTGTGGTCTCCTTGGGAATTATGATGAATTGGCTAGTGGTTCCTCATCTTGGTTTGTTTTGAAAATGATGATTTATATCCTGTTAGGTGATAAAGAGAGAAAATAAAAAAAGACAGGATGAAAAACAATGATGAGAAAAAGAGAAATATGAGAAACAATTATGTGAACAATGGAGTCGAGAAGAGGATTGAATTAGAGGTTTGGGTGAGATTTGACTGTATTTCCATTTTTTTTTTCCAGTACTCCTCTATTTCTTCTGAGCTATAGCTACTTATCCAAATTTATCCTCCCCTGTCCTTGGCCCCATTTCACCCATAAAAGACCTTTTGATTTGAACGTG
Organism: Vigna angularis; assembly: GCF_016808095.1. NCBI lineage: Eukaryota > Viridiplantae > Streptophyta > Magnoliopsida > Fabales > Fabaceae > Vigna > Vigna angularis. The sequence goes on along the minus strand of NC_068979.1, from coordinate 19,925,625 downwards.
CATATGTTTTAAGTGTTGATATTAGAAGCTTGCCAAGTCTACTTGTGTTTGCTTTCTTGAGTGCATTGAGTGACATTGATTTACCTTAAACACTTGAGAGAAACACTGTAGTGCATCTGTGAGGTTTTGTTATTTTTGAATCACCTCTTGAACTGATTAATTATTTTGCCATACTTTGAATTGCTTGGATGATTTCTGTAAGTATCTGCTTTTCTTGACTATGTGTTGGACATTGTCTACTTCTTTTCTCTGTCCATATTTCGTGAGAACTTTGTAAATTCTTTTTATTTTCTTGCGAGATTTTATTTTTCTATCTGCTGAGTTTGTGTTGTCACCTTCCTTGTCCTTTGAACCATTCCCTGATTTGCGTCTTAATTTTGCCCAGGAGTGCAAAAGACTAAGTGTGGTCTATTTTGATGAGTCAATATTTTGTTCACTTCACTTAGTTTATTATGCTAGAATTAATCGGGGAATTGTACTTAATTGTCCAATATTTTCCTATTTTTCTGAATTGTGCTTACTTCGATCAGAAATTCTTATTTTAGTTAATTTGAATTATCTGAGACTAATTATTTACATTATTGAGTGTAGGGAAATTGTTGGATAATATTTTGGGACATTTGGAAACATCTCACTTCTTAGAATTTTTAAGAAGTAAAAATTGGCTTGGAAAATATACACACCACACGCCCATTCACGGTTTTGTCAAAATAAATTTGAAAGACAATGGCATGGTGGAATGAACCGTTCACGTTGGTGACCAAAGGATATAATGGACTTAGTGAAATGAAGGAGGGGCCATGAACAAATGAAATTCAGAGCTAAGCAAAAGAAGCTCACGGCGGTTTTCTCTCATTTTTCATAACATGATGTGGAATAAAGACAAGGGGCCACCAAATGAAAGTTCACGTAGGGCCCATGGAGAAGTCATTTTGGAAAAGCTTTTGGAATCAAAAAGGAGCCACATGGTTTTCTTTATTTGTGGGTGCAGCTACGTAAAGAAAGAAGAGGGAAATGAAGTTGGTGGCATGCAAAACAAAATGCTGAATTTTATTTTAAAAATAATATTTTTCATTATTGGAAAAGAGAAGCAACTCTCGGGCTTGATTAATTGGAGAGAATGAAGTGGTCTGCACATGGGAAGAAGTAAAGCTCACACCTTATGGTTCAGCCACCACTCACGGTTTTTGATATTTAATTGATGCTTGGAAGTAGCTCACATAAGAAAGTGATCTTTCTAATTGAAAAAGAAAGGAAGCAAACACGCTGCACTAAATTGCTTAGAAAGGGGATGTTTTATTTTGGAGAAAGAAAGTGCTTCATCTGGAAGAAAATACAACAACCCACAATTGAGAATAAAAATAAATGCTCCATGTGGAAAGCACACATAGCCGTACATCACTTCTTATATTATTGGAAAATGACAATTGTTAAATGGGAGAAGAGCACGGTGGAGGGAAGCATGCAAGGTTTGGTTTCACGGACACCCAGCTGCACCGTCCAGCAAGCTTGGAGCACGAAGAGCACGGAAGAGAGAGCTGGGACGTGTGTTGGATGTGCCACCTGCAGCGTGAATGAAGCGAAGAGAGCGTCCACCAGCAGCTGCAGCCACCTTCACGGTCCAGCTGGGAGAAGAATTGGGATGGGAGCCACGGTTGCAGCAAAATTTCCGTGAGAGGAAGAACCAAGTTCACGATCCAGCACATTGGAAGTGGGAGCCCACCTATTTCCTTGGCACGTCTAGGAGTTGAAAGAAAGTCAAAGGAAGCTAGGGACAAGAGATGGGAAAGCTGGAATTGGAGCAACTACAGCAGCGTGAAGAGAAACCGTGGAATGGAAAGAAGACTAACAGCATGTGTACAAGAAATAAGGGCCCCCCTACTTCCTTTTCGCACGACCAAGGAGCACAAATTGCTCAACAAGAAGAAATTCGTGCTGCAAGGAGACAAAACAAAACACAAAGGCAGACTGAAAAATAGGCTAGAAAGCTGGAAGAAATTTAGGAAAAGAAGGGGTTGCTGAGGGACAAGAAACGGAAAAATTGTCTGGAATGAAGGAGGACTTACGGGAGTAGGTACTGAGTTTTGGAAATAAAAGGAAGCAGCATCACAAGAAAGAGTCACGGCCTGGGAGGAGGCTCTCGCCTCTTTCTATTCCTCTCTCTTGTGTTTTTATTTTCCAACAGTAAAAATTGTATAATTTTATTTCTAAAAGCATGTAATGTTTGGATCAGTTTTACTCGTTTTATTTTTACCTTTAAGAATTTTATTTAAAGTGTTGAATCCTTACATGAATCTTTTTCATTTTCAGTCAAGTACTTTTATTTTTTACTGTCTCTTTTATTTTACCGTTTATTGTTTTCTACATCGTTTAATTTTTCCATTTCTCAATTTACCACTTTTCATTTTTATCGTCTTTTACTGTTTTGATTTTACTATCTTTAAAATTTACTTCAGTGTTTTTAAATTCTGTCTTATTTAAATTCCAGTCAGTTTTAAATTTATTTTTCCGTGTCAAACCAAAAAAAAATCACAAAACCCCCCCTTTCGTGTTTAATCTGAGACTGAATCACAAATTGGTCCTTGAGAGACGACCTAGGAGTCACTTCCTAGTAACTATACTGCATTCTTTTAATGCACAACTTTTGTGGGAGGTGCGACACTCTCATCAAGGTCATCTAATCGTAGAATTAATCTTTTGAAAATAAAGCAATCAGAGTTTAAAATGATGTGTGGCCTTCTTTCTTTATCCAAAAAGCAAAAAACTATAACCATTGTTACCCCGTTTGAGCCAAAAATAAATTCTTTTTCAAAATTATTCCCATGCAAGGGTTATCATCAGCATGAGTCAACTTGGAATGCAGATGAAGAGTACTCAACGATCAAATGAAGCGAATCCTTCAAAAAGGGTAAATAAAAAAAAACAACAATAAAAAAGAATTAACCAGAGATGAAGGAAAAACGAAGTTCAAGACAAAAGCAAAGTGCTCTAAAGATCAAATAGTTGATGCAATGCGTAGATGATAACCTTTGTTTTAAAAAAAAAATGTGTATCCGACAAACATTTCATTTGGGCCTTTATACCCTTTTCTTTCAATACCTTTTAGCCCCTAGCCATCTTACAAGCCTAACAAAGTCCACGCAGATCGAATGATGATTGCTCATATTTTCATAAAACTTAATTTTGAGATAAGACAAAATAACTTTCAATGTGTCCAAAAAAAAAAGATTTGAAAATGAATAATGTCTCAAGAATAGGGGACCTCTCTACCAACCAGCCAAAAGCATACAAAAGAAAATCGAAGCAATTTGAGCCATCCTTTTAGCTGACCCTTTCCTACCCACTACTTCTTCCAAACGGAACCCCATTCCAAAAAAAAAAAACAACAACAAAACTGGGGCAGCTTGATGAACCTCACCGCGCGTCTTTTCCTTGAAATTCGTCAAACCATAATCTCAAGAATGGGGCAGCTTTGCAGATCTTACTTGAATTTTTCACCAGAATTATCATGGATTCACCATCATACTCATTACACCAAATCGGGGCAACTTTTTAGGTACCTCGTGTTTCGCTTTGGCACTCATCTCCTGTAAGGAGCGTATGAGGTGACAAGCCCGCATGGCTATCCCATTATCTTCCAAACCATTCTAAACAATTCCCATTTCTTCACTTCCGAGTGAATTCAAGCATGTGTACGTTAATGTCTCGGGAGAAAAAGTCAAAATGTAATAATCTGAAAGTTAGATCTCGGATGTATGACATTCCTCACTTTTCTAAGCATTGGAAATAATGGTCAGTCTGATGATTGCAAGTAAGACCATGGACTCGAAAAAATAACAAAAAAACAAAACAAAGCAAACGTTTTCATATATTTATCAAAAAGAAAGTATTTCTCATCGAAACCCTCTTCATTCACATGAATGGTTATCGATTTCCTTCTTCAAAAAAAAAAAAAAAACCAAAGAAAACACAAAAAGAATAACATTCAGATTTTCTCTCTCAAGCCATATTGTTTCATGTCGATAAACTTTCAAATTTGTGTCAAAATTAAATAACATTTGAAGTTTCAGGAATTTCAAAATTCGAAATCCCAGTTTCTACACTGGCCCACAAAATGAAAGGTTTCAACACCCCTACGCTTTTTCAAAAATCAAATTTCTATCAAAATTACAAGACATTTCACAAATTACAAATTTCAAGAATTTCAAAATCTGAAAGCCCAGTTTCCATACTGGCCCCTAAGCCCAGTTTCCACACTGGCCAACATTTCTCAAATTACAAGTTTCAAGAATTTCAAAATTTGAAAGTCCAGTTTCCACACTGGCCCACAAAGCCCAATTATCACATTGGTCCCAAACCCAGTTTCCATACTGGCCCCTAAGCCCAGTTTCCACACTAGCCAACATTTCTCAAATTACAAGTTTCAAGAATTTCAAAATTCAAAAGCCCAGTTTTCACACTGGCCCCCAAGCCCAGTTTCCACACTGGCCCCCAAGCCCAGTTTCCACACTGGCCCCCAAGCCCAGTTTCCACACTGGCCCCAAAAGCCCAGTTTCCACATTGGCCCCCAAGCCCAGTTTCCATACTGGCCCCCAAGCCCAGTTTTCACACTGGCCCCAAGCCCAGTTTTCATACTGGCCCTAAAGTCCAATTTCCACACTGGCCCCCAAGCCCAGTTTCCACACTGGCCCCCAAGCCCAGTTTCCACACTGGCCCCAAAAGCCCAGTTTTCACACTAGCCCCCAAGCCCAGTTTCCACACTGGCCCCCAAGCCCAGTTTCCACACTGGCCCTAAAAGCCCAGTTTTCACACTGGCCCCCAAGCCCAGTTTCCACACTGGCCCCCAAGCCCAGTTTCCACACTGGCCTCCAAGCCCAGTTTTCACACTGGCCCCAAAAGCCCAGTTTCCACACTGGCCCCAAGCCCAGTTTCCACACTGGCCCCAAGCCCAGTTTCCACACTGGTCCCAAAAGCCCAGTTTTCACACTGGCCCCCAAGCCCAGTTTCCACATTGGCCCCAAAAGCCCAGTTTTCACACTTGCCCCCAAGCCCAGTTTCCACACTAGCCCCAAAAGCCCAGTTTCCACACTGGCCCCAAAGCCCAGTTTCCACACTGGCTCCAAGCCCAGTTTTCACACTGGCCCCAAGCCCAGTTTTCACACTGGCCCTAAAGTCCAGTTTCCACACTGGCCCCCAAGCCCAGTTTCCACACTGGCCCCAAAAGCCCAGTTTTCACACTGGCCCCCAAGCCCAGTTTCCACACTGGCCCCAAAAGCCCAGTTTTCACACTGGCCCCTAAGCCTAGTTTCCATACTGGCCCCCAAGCCCAGTTTCCACACTGGCCCCCAAGCCCAGTTTTCACACTGGCCCCCAAAGCCCAGTTTCCACACTGGCCCCAAGCCCAGTTTCCACACTGGCCCCAAAAGCCCAGTTTTCACACTAGCCCCCAAGCCCAGTTTCGACACTGGTCCCAAAAGCCCAGTTTTCACACTGGCCCCCAAGCCCAGTTTCCACACTGGCCCCAAAAGCCCAGTTTTCACACTGGCCCCCAAGCCTAGTTTCCGCACTGGCCCCCAAGCCCAGTTTCCACACTGGCCCCCAAGCCCAGTTTTCACACTAGCCCCCAGAGCCCAGTTTCCACACTGGCCCCCAAGCCCAGTTTTCACACTGGCTCTTAACTTCAATTTTTGCCTGGCCCTTAAGTTCAATTTTTGTATGGCACCTTTAGTTTCTCTTTGGGATATCGATCCTCTGCTAGGCAATGGTCGAACCCTTTTTATTGCATCGTGATTCTCTTCATCTTATGTACTTGAATCGATTGTTATTCTCCTCTTTTCTCTTTGAAACCCAGACGAAATTAGTATTTCTATCTTTACTTATCTTTTACTCTAATAATATAAAAACGTTGTTTGTCATATTATCTAGTAAAATCTAAGTAAAGAGGGGCAGCTGTCAATACCCAATTTCGTCCGGGTAAATATAATTCATCACAAAAATAAATAAAAAAAAAAACATAAAAAAAAAACCAAAATGAAAAATACTATTTATTTTACTTTTTGCACCCCAAAATTTTCTTTTAAACACTTAATCCAATGGCCCAAAATAATCTCACATTTTTTACTTCCTCACCACCCATCTTTTCTTATCACACCCCATTCTCCACATCACCATCCACCTCACCCTCCACATCATCTACCTTTTTCATTTACTTTTTCCACATAATTTCCATATTAATTTTATATATCAACTTTTCTAATTATTCCACTTACATTTTTTAATTATATCTTCTCCATCAACATTTTTTATTATCCATTTTTCTCCACCTTATTTCTCCACCCACTTTTTATATTATTTCTTTCACTTATTTTCCACATTAACTTTTACTATTCACTATATTTTATTTCACCTAATTTCTCCACCAACTTTTTATATTATTTCTTCCACTTAATTTCCACACCTAATTTCTCCACCAACTTTTTATATTATTTCTTTCACTTATTTTCCACATTAACTTTTACTATTCACTATATTTTATTTTACCTACTTTCTCCACCAACTTTTTATATTATTTCTTTCACTTAATTTCCATACCTAATTTCTTCACCAACTTTTTATATTATTTCTTTCACTTATTTTCCACATTAACTTTTACTATTCACTATATTTTATTTCACCTAATTTTTCCACAAACTTTTTATATTATTTCTTTCACTTATTTTCCACATTAACTTTTTCTATTCATCTTTTTTTATTATATTTTATTTCATCTAAATTTTCCACCAACTTATTATATTATTTTTATTCATCAACTTTCTTCATCCTTAACTCTATAAATACCTACATTCTCTTCACTTCACACACACACAAAAATTACATAATACTCATCTCTTCTCTCTCAAAACCTCTTCATTCCATCCCAAAACTCTACTTCATTTTTCTCTCACATTTTACTATTTCCTAATCCCTCTATACATAGTAAATCCCATACCACATTTCTACTATAAATTCATCTTCTTCGCCATCAACCTATCTCTCCTTACAACTTATTACAAGCAAAGTTTTGCTTCATCTTTCAAATCTTCAACGAGGTACACATTTTCTTTTCATTCTATTTATATGCATTTTGATCTTTTTTTTTAAATTTATCCAATTTTCTACCACAATTTTATCTTATGTTTTTTTTTTCTTTCACAATTTTATGTCATAGACATTTCAACTCGTCTCTCTTCTTAATAAAAAGAAAACTAAAATATAAAAATTAAAGATAAAAAGAAAAATACAAAATAAAAAAATCAAAATCCCAAAAATATGTTTTAAAGGTTTAGGCACATGTGTGATCGCACGCATCGTCCTTGTGCCAAAAACCTTTTCTCTTTCTTCAAAAAAATGTCAAAAATACGTTTCAAAGGTTTAAGCACATGTGTGATCGCACGCATCGTCCTTGTGCTAAAAACCTTTTCTCTCTTTTAAATAAAATTACAAAAATATGTTTTAAAGGTTTAGGCACATGTGTGATCGCACGCATCGTCCTTGTGCTAAAAACCTTTTCATTCTCCTAAATAAAAAATACCAAAAAATATAAAATCTTCAAAAAACTAAAAAAAACATCTATGTTTCAAATACAAATAATATCGCCTTGCCAGAACTACGTGATCCTTGATTCTCTATCAAAAGTGGAGATACGTAGGAGCAAGGCTAGTCCTTGTCAGGTTCATTTCCCCAAAAATCCAAAATCATTTCTAAACAAATTTCTCAACAAATCCTTAAACAAAATTTTCAAGCAGTTTCAAACGAACTACGGAACCCTGATTTCTCATTCTGAATGAGAATACGTAGGAGCAAGGTCAATCCTTGTCGGGCCCAAAAACCTAAAAAATATTGTTTGTTTCTTTCGAGTTTTATTTCAAGAGAAAGTTAAACATTTTGAAAACCACATCCATATTCGCATATTTAATTAAAGGTACTGCCTTAATGCAGGCGTTGTAGGGTGCTAATACCTTTCCTACACGTAACCGACTCCCGAACCAAGAATCTGGTTCTAATAGACCATGCCTTATCATTTTATGGTTTTTCCGTAGTTTTCCAGAATAAACTATGGTGGCGACTCCAAAATCTCTTTTTTTTCAAAACTATTTTTTTCTTTTTCGGATCGTCGTCCCGTCGCGATTTTTTCCGGTTGCGACAGATGGCGACTCCACTGGGGAAACGAAAGAGAGTCAGGCCATTTAATTAGATAAGCGAATTCGATGTGGTTTTTCTTTGTGTTTTTATTCCCTTTGTCTTTATCTATGTTTAATATTTGGAATAATTGCATGTGAGTTTCTTTTACTTTTTATTTATGTTTGAAATAATTGTTTCTTCTTATCTGTGTTTATTTTTGCAATTGTTGTTTTACATTATAATTTCCCTCTACACATATGCATATCATGAGTGAGGCCCTATACCCGGGTCTGAGCGCAACTTAGAAATAGAGGGGTTGTGTAGCGGTGTCACTCTGGGATGTACTTCCTGTCTGGCTATCGTGAGAACTCCAGCTAGCGTCTGTTCTCTTCATTTGTGTCTCCACATCTAGTTGATTACTCTGACTGTTGTGGAGAAATAGTGAAAAGAGCCATAGCTCTAGTGGCCTTGATTTAAGCATTAGGGAGCTATCCTTGTGAGTGCATGTATGTGGCCTTAGATCATAAGTGTTCAGCCTTTATTAAGGCACGAAAGGGAGATGCGTGTCATCTTATAACCGTTTTTGTTAATAAAATTAAACACGTTGTATATATCACCATATCGTTATGTGTTTTTCTCATACATTTTTTTTATGGTCTTGTTGTTGGTCCAAGGTAGGAAGTTATAAATTTATGACTAAGCCGTTGAGGTAAAATGGAAATTAACATGAGATGTGAAGTTGACCAGCCTTCAAGTTCAAATATTTTAAAGGAAAGAATAGCCATTGAAGCGGAGGAAGGAAATATGGATGGTCTGAGAGAACTGGTAAAGAAAATGAAGACATCCCAAAAGGATGCATTCAAGAAGGAGTATGGGAATTTGTTAAGGTTATTAGAGGTGGAGGTCCCAACATCATCAATTACTACTTTAGCACAGTACTATGATCCACCATTGAGGTGTTTCACTTTTCGAGATTTCCAACTGGTGCCAACAGTGGAAGAATTCGAGCAAATTTTAAATATACCTCTTGAGGGAAAAGCTCCATACAATTACCTTGGGCAATATGTCCCTGTCTTGCAGCTATCAAGGATCATCAAAATACACCCTATGAAGCTGGAGAGCAAGTTCACAATCAAGGGCAAAGTGAGGGGCCTTCCTCAAGGATACCTAAAGGGATACTTGCATCGTCTGGCTGAAGAGGAAAACTGGGAAACATTTATGGATGTATTGGCTCTTCTCCTCTATGGTATCATGCTTTTTCCTAATGTCAAGAATTTCGTCGACTATGCCGCCATGAACGCATTTGTGGGATACAAAGAGCGCTGTGAAAATCCGGTCACTGCTATCCTGGCTGAAGTTTATGGGACCCTTAATCGTTGTTATGAGCTAAAGGGAGGAAAAATGCTATGTTGTCTACCAGTGTTGTATACGTGGTTCATCTCCCGTGTGACTGAGGACGCCTTGAATGCCATGTGTACCATGGATGGGTTACTGCAGTATAAACCAAAGGTGAAAGGGGCAAATGAATGGGCACAACTTTGTGCAAGTTTAAACGAGGATCAAATTAAATGGTGTGTCCCTTGGCAGCGTAGATCACAAATTATATATCACTGCGGGAGGTACCCTAATGTACCCCTCATGGGTATTAGGTGTTGTATTAATTACAATCCTGTGTTAGCACAAAGGCAATTTGGGCATCCTATGAGAGGATCACCTACACCTACGTCTCTTGCCATATTGCAAATCTATTATGAGGAAGGAACCTTTGTTGAAGTACTTCATCAAGTTAGGAATGCTTGGGGCAACATTATTCGTGCAGAAATGGACCCCAGACCATGGACTATTGATGAAGGAATTCCTTACAACCATTGGATTGCAGAAAAGGTTAGGACAGTGAAGTTTCCTTTCGAGTTAACTTCTCCTAACCTAGATTATGGAAAACAGTTTCATAAGGCTGAAAGTGAGGAAGTAAAATTGTTGAAGGCAGAATTCGAGCAAATGAAACTAGAAAATATCAAGTTGACCAATAATTTTCAGAGCCTACAACATGATTATGAGAATCTTAAGCAAGAAGGTGTGGAAAACAGCGAAGCATACGAGGAGTTGTTAATAAGACAAAAGCAAGAGCTAGTAGCGGCCAACATTGAGCTGACTTTGAAAGACCGGGAATATGGTATAATTGAGATATCAGAGCGTGTTACGAAGCAATTGTGTGACCAATCCCAGAGGGACAAGCAAAAAGTACTAGAGGAACTGCACAAAATGCATATTAGAATGGACGACGCCGAACAACAGGCGAATGCAGCAGTGACAAAACTGAAGAAGGAACGTTGGCATCGGGCTGAATCAGAGAAGAAACATCAAGAGTTGATGAATCAGATGAAGGAGTATACCATTGAACAAGGGCGAGTTATAAAAAACTGGAAGAGAAGTTTCGCACAGCTAGCTTCCCTTGCCAATGAAGCCATTAAGGATGTCCCTAAGCTATTAGCTGATGCTGAGTCTGCATTGCCGATCTTTAACCCACCTAAGAAGGTTGAAACTTTCCTCAATTACTGCAAGAAACTGATAAGAGAAATGAAGAATGTAATGGCTGAGGCTCATGATAGTTGATCGTGATTTTGCACACCTCACATGTGTTGAACTTAAATGTTGTGAATGGACTGTCCTATTGACTTTGTTTCATGTTAATTTCCAGATTATACATTTGGCAATGTTTTCGCATCTTTATAATTTCTTACTATAGTAATTGCGTTGCTTTGTCTTTTCTATTTTTTTTTTCATTTTTATTTTCTTTTTCTTAATTTATTTCATCTAATAAAATTCAGTTTAAAAATAATAATACGGCTAAAGTCTCCAAAACATCCTAAAGGACACGAACCAGTGGCAAAATCATGGAGAACCAAGGAGAAGTTCAAGAGGGGATGAAAGTCGATATCCAACAGCTGAAGGAACAAATAAGTCAAATCCTAGAGGCCATGAATGCCTTACAAAGCCCCAAAGATTTGTGCGCACAACAACCACAACAAAGAGTTCTAGAAGTACAAACTTTCCCTTCCTATAGTCTTCCCCCGAATTATACTCCACCATCAGGAGTGGACTTGGGGCATCTTGATACTCAAAAGGCCGAAGGTAATGCAGTTGAAGTAGAAGGCGAGCTTGGGGCAACCACTTTCACAATTCCTGGGAAGACAATCCAACCAGGTATTGAGAACATGATAATGAAAAAACAACCTGAGACGAAGTCTTCATCTTATGTCGTTACACCAGCAGATTTTAAGGACGACAAGAGTAAATTAGAAGTCTTTGAGAAGAGGTTAAGAGCCATAGAAGGCGAAGGAAGTTTTGAATTTGGAGATGCTAGAAAACTATGTTTAGTTCCTGATGTGGTGATACCTCCAAAGTTCAGGTTGCCAGAATTTGAGAAATATCGGGGAAATACTTGCCCATGGAGCCATATAACTATGTACTGCAGGAAAATGGCAGCTTATGCCCACAATGAAAAACTTTTGATTCACATCTTCCAAGAAAGTTTAATTGGCGTAGCTTTGACTTGGTACATGCGCTTAGAAACTACTCACATATATTCATGGAAAGATCTGGTTGATGCATTCCTAAGGCAGTATGAATATAATAAAGATCTAACACCTGACAGAATACAACTGCAAAACATGGTGAAGAAAGAGTCTGAATCATTTAGAGAATATGCCCAAAGGTGGAGAGAAATTGCTGCTCAAGTAGAACCGCCTCTGAGCGACAAGGAGATGACTACCATATTTTTGAATACTCTACAACCACCATTTTATGAACACATGATAAGCAGTGTCTCCTCAAGTTTTGTTGACATAGTAGTAATTGGAGAGAGGGTCGAGGGTGGCATAAGAAATGGAAAAATTGCACTAGGCTCACAACTAGTAGCAAGTTTAAATGAGTATGGTCCTAGACATGAGAAAGATAAAAAACAAATAGCTAACTCACATTTTATTGCCTATCCTCAAATGTCACATGGGTCCAATCGACCCATTGAGCGAAGAAATTACAATCGTGATGAGAAGGTCGCCAGCTTCACTCCTATCCCCATGACCTATACAGAGTTACTGCCAGATCTTCTCCGCAGAAACCTCATAAAGGTTTGTCCAACTAGACCTATACGACCTCCGTACCCAAAGAGCTATGACACAAACGCCAAGTGTGATTATCATGAAGGAGCGTGTGGACACTCAACAGAGGCATGCAAGACTTTAAAGCATAAAGTGCAATCTTTGATCGATTCAGGATGTTTAAAGTTTGAAGAAAGTCAATCCAGCACTCTGGCAAGGCGCGAGTTCGCCCCTACAAATGCCATGGACAAATGAAGAACTATATGGGAAAGCATAGGTTGTTGTAAAAGGCGAAACTGATGTTGTTTTGTCTTGCTACGAGGGTTATGCTCATGGATATTATGCTTTTATCCGTGACTTTTAATGTGAACTTTCATTATTTGGTATCTCCAAGGTTTACTGGAAATCATGTCCTAATAGGGTGTCGTGGAGAAAAACGAAAGCCGCGAATAACAAAATTGAAAAAAAAAACAAATAAATGAAGGCAATATTGAGTCGCTTGTCTTTCTTGCAAATTATCAAACTCTTGTTTTTTCGAAAATAGAAAAAAATATATAAATAAAAAAAAAGAAAATAAAAGAATTGATAACAAAAAGAAAACAAAAGTTGTAGTGTCAGATTTTTCCGAGGTCAAATGTTGAATCAAAAATAACAATTTGATGTTTTCTCTTGAGATGTTTGTGCACATGGTGTTTGAAAAATCTCACCCTTCACTTTCCAAAATAAAGGATCTTCCCTAGTAAACATTGTCACTGCCCTCAGTAACAAAAACCTTTACACTGGGGCAGATTGGCCTGACCAACATTATCCTCGTTTGCGCTAGTTGAGTGATCCCTGCGAGTGCCTGTAATCATGAATCTCCTTCTACATGTTACTCTGATTCTCGTGCTGATTTTTATGATGAAAATTATATGGATCATCCTCAATTTCCTGAGCGCGCTCCTCGTGAGCCGGTCCCACCTACAAAGGATGATATTCATTGCGTTCTTAGCACTGGACTGATATATCTGCTCCCTAAGTTTCATGGATTTGCTGGAGAATGCCCACATAGACATTTGGAGGAGTTCCACAACATGTGCTCTTCAATGAAGCCTCCACATGTCCCTCTTGATCACATTTTCTTGAGGGCATTTCCGCACTCATTACAAGGAGCAGCTAAGGATTGGCAAGACTCTCTTCCTCTAGGATCCGTTACCAATTGGGGATATCTTGAGCATCAATTTCTGAGCAAATTCTCCCCTGAGCAGTATGGATACATCAACGATTCTGAGTGGAATGATCTTAACAACGAATGGTACGATACCCCACAAGATCATTATCTAGAACCACCATTCGAGAGTACTTTTATGCCTCCACCAGTCCAGCAATATGAGAGTCAGCAATATGATGCTCCTGCCCAAATAGCTCCTCAGCCTTCTACTTCTGAACCTACAATGAAGGAGTTACTGGAGCAGATAACCATGAAGAGCATTCAGTTCTATCAAATCAAGCAGGAAATTCAAGCTGCCATGAAGAATCTGACTGATCAGATCGGGCAGATTCCCACTCTTTCACTTGAGGAGACTGCTGAAGATTTTGAGGCCCAAGCAGGAATAAGCAATACTTTTGAGCCAGGTAGACCACTTTCATTTTCCACCAACATACCTCAATTTAATTGTATTGATGATTATGCTGTTGAGAGGTATGTTGATAATTATGATATTGATGAGCATGCTCTTAATTCTAACTTTCTACATGATGAAAACAAATTTTTGCTATCACATCCAAATGTTTATTCTTCATGCACTGAACATGAATCTGAGTTTGTGGTTGATATTGTTTCTGAATTTAAAAGTGATTCATGTTCTGAGAGTATAATTGAGGTTCAGTATGATAATTTGGGTGTTATACCCCTGCATGAAATTTCTGTAGTGCCACATTGCACTAACCATGTTGCAGGAGGTACGTATAAACTTGATAAGCAGACACCCACAATTGAAGACAAAGGTGCGAGTACCCAGAACTGTTTCAACAACAACAGACACCTGCTGAACCGACTCATCAACAATTTCTGCTTTGATCCAGCTGTGGAAAACATTTCACTACTCGATCAAATTTGGAGGATGAAGCAGTTCATCCTCAAAACGTCCAGGCTGGAATCTAAGTTGGAAGACATCTCCCTGATGATCCAAAATTGGCAGCTTCCACCATAACCTACGGGAGTTTGCATTTTCTTTCTCTCCCTTTTTCCTTACTTTTATCGCACTTGTCCATAATATGTTTCCTATTTTGATTGCTGATGTTATGATTAGAACACATTGAGGACAATGTGTAGTTTAAGTGTGGTCTATTGGGAGAGATTCTGTATTTTCTTTGTTTTGTGTGTTTTGCGTGATAAATTTTTTGTTGTTTTTGAGTGTTAAATTTTTTCTGTTTTAAGTTGTTTTTATCGAGTTTTGTGTGAAATAAATTTTACATTTTTCTCTTGATTTCTGGATGATGTCTAAGTTGTAGATTTTGCTTCACTTACTTAATGCTTATGGTTTGACATCCTTGCTTTTCTCTGCTTGGAAGATGATTATAATGTTTAAGAGGTTGATTTGATTGTGACGAATACCCTGTGTGAGATTTGAGCCACTTAATTTTCTTTCTTGTGTGTGATATGTATCTTTATTGCTTACACATATGCCTTGGCTTGATTCTTTCTGATGTACTTGATTTATATGCATGTTTAGAAATGATAAAGGCATTTTAATTCTTGAGCCTCTTTAGCCAAATAAGCCTACCCTGTTATTATCCTTTGATAACCCCTTTGAGCCTGTACTTTCCCCATTTCTTTATGTTAAAGCTCATACACTGACCCTGAGAGAAAAACAATGATTACCTTAACCGTAGGGAAGTCTGGAGCTATAAAAGTGTTTTGTGAAAAAGTGTGGTCTCCTTGGGAATTATGATGAATTGGCTAGTGGTTCCTCATCTTGGTTTGTTTTGAAAATGATGATTTATATCCTGTTAGGTGATAAAGAGAGAAAATAAAAAAAGACAGGATGAAAAACAATGATGAGAAAAAGAGAAATATGAGAAACAATTATGTGAACAATGGAGTCGAGAAGAGGATTGAATTAGAGGTTTGGGTGAGATTTGACTGTATTTCCATTTTTTTTTCCAGTACTCCTCTATTTCTTCTGAGCTATAGCTACTTATCCAAATTTATCCTCCCCTGTCCTTGGCCCCATTTCACCCATAAAAGACCTTTTGATTTGAACGTGCATATGTTTTAAGTGTTGATATTAGAAGCTTGCCAAGTCTACTTGTGTTTGCTTTCTTGAGTGCATTGAGTGACATTGATTTACCTTAAACACTTGAGAGAAACACTGTAGTGCATCTGTGAGGTTTTGTTATTTTTGAATCACCTCTTGAACTGATTAATTATTTTGCCATACTTTGAATTGCTTGGATGATTTCTGTAAGTATCTGCTTTTCTTGACTATGTGTTGGACATTGTCTACTTCTTTTCTCTGTCCATATTTCGTGAGAACTTTGTAAATTCTTTTTATTTTCTTGCGAGATTTTATTTTTCTATCTGCTGAGTTTGTGTTGTCACCTTCCTTGTCCTTTGAACCATTCCCTGATTTGCGTCTTAATTTTGCCCAGGAGTGCAAAAGACTAAGTGTGGTCTATTTTGATGAGTCAATATTTTGTTCACTTCACTTAGTTTATTATGCTAGAATTAATCGGGGAATTGTACTTAATTGTCCAATATTTTCCTATTTTTCTGAATTGTGCTTACTTCGATCAGAAATTCTTATTTTAGTTAATTTGAATTATCTGAGACTAATTATTTACATTATTGAGTGTAGGGAAATTGTTGGATAATATTTTGGGACATTTGGAAACATCTCACTTCTTAGAATTTTTAAGAAGTAAAAATTGGCTTGGAAAATATACACACCACACGCCCATTCACGGTTTTGTCAAAATAAATTTGAAAGACAATGGCATGGTGGAATGAACCGTTCACGTTGGTGACCAAAGGATATAATGGACTTAGTGAAATGAAGGAGGGGCCATGAACAAATGAAATTCAGAGCTAAGCAAAAGAAGCTCACGGCGGTTTTCTCTCATTTTTCATAACATGATGTGGAATAAAGACAAGGGGCCACCAAATGAAAGTTCACGTAGGGCCCATGGAGAAGTCATTTTGGAAAAGCTTTTGGAATCAAAAAGGAGCCACATGGTTTTCTTTATTTGTGGGTGCAGCTACGTAAAGAAAGAAGAGGGAAATGAAGTTGGTGGCATGCAAAACAAAATGCTGAATTTTATTTTAAAAATAATATTTTTCATTATTGGAAAAGAGAAGCAACTCTCGGGCTTGATTAATTGGAGAGAATGAAGTGGTCTGCACATGGGAAGAAGTAAAGCTCACACCTTATGGTTCAGCCACCACTCACGGTTTTTGATATTTAATTGATGCTTGGAAGTAGCTCACATAAGAAAGTGATCTTTCTAATTGAAAAAGAAAGGAAGCAAACACGCTGCACTAAATTGCTTAGAAAGGGGATGTTTTATTTTGGAGAAAGAAAGTGCTTCATCTGGAAGAAAATACAACAACCCACAATTGAGAATAAAAATAAATGCTCCATGTGGAAAGCACACATAGCCGTACATCACTTCTTATATTATTGGAAAATGACAATTGTTAAATGGGAGAAGAGCACGGTGGAGGGAAGCATGCAAGGTTTGGTTTCACGGACACCCAGCTGCACCGTCCAGCAAGCTTGGAGCACGAAGAGCACGGAAGAGAGAGCTGGGACGTGTGTTGGATGTGCCACCTGCAGCGTGAATGAAGCGAAGAGAGCGTCCACCAGCAGCTGCAGCCACCTTCACGGTCCAGCTGGGAGAAGAATTGGGATGGGAGCCACGGTTGCAGCAAAATTTCCGTGAGAGGAAGAACCAAGTTCACGATCCAGCACATTGGAAGTGGGAGCCCAACTATTTCCTTGGCACGTCTAGGAGTTGAAAGAAAGTCAAAGGAAGCTAGGGACAAGAGATGGGAAAGCTGGAATTGGAGCAACTACAGCAGCGTGAAGAGAAACCGTGGAATGGAAAGAAGACTAACAGCATGTGTACAAGAAATAAGGGCCCCCCTACTTCCTTTTCGCACGACCAAGGAGCACAAATTGCTCAACAAGAAGAAATTCGTGCTGCAAGGAGACAAAACAAAACACAAAGGCAGACTGAAAAATAGGCTAGAAAGCTGGAAGAAATTTAGGAAAAGAAGGGGTTGCTGAGGGACAAGAAACGGAAAAATTGTCTGGAATGAAGGAGGACTTACGGGAGTAGGTACTGAGTTTTGGAAATAAAAGGAAGCAGCATCACAAGAAAGAGTCACGGCCTGGGAGGAGGCTCTCGCCTCTTTCTATTCCTCTCTCTTGTGTTTTTATTTTCCAACAGTAAAAATTGTATAATTTTATTTCTAAAAGCATGTAATGTTTGGATCAGTTTTACTCGTTTTATTTTTACCTTTAAGAATTTTATTTAAAGTGTTGAATCCTTACATGAATCTTTTTCATTTTCAGTCAAGTACTTTTATTTTTTACTGTCTCTTTTATTTTACCGTTTATTGTTTTCTACATCGTTTAATTTTTCCATTTCTCAATTTACCACTTTTCATTTTTATCGTCTTTTACTGTTTTGATTTTACTATCTTTAAAATTTACTTCAGTGTTTTTAAATTCTGTCTTATTTAAATTCCAGTCAGTTTTAAATTTATTTTTCCGTGTCAAACCAAAAAAAAATCACAAAACCCCCCCTTTCGTGTTTAATCTGAGACTGAATCACAAATTGGTCCTTGAGAGACGACCTAGGAGTCACTTCCTAGTAACTATACTGCATTCTTTTAATGCACAACTTTTGTGGGAGGTGCGACACTCTCATCAAGGTCATCTAATCGTAGAATTAATCTTTTGAAAATAAAGCAATCAGAGTTTAAAATGATGTGTGGCCTTCTTTCTTTATCCAAAAAGCAAAAAACTATAACCATTGTTACCCCGTTTGAGCCAAAAATAAATTCTTTTTCAAAATTATTCCCATGCAAGGGTTATCATCAGCATGAGTCAACTTGGAATGCAGATGAAGAGTACTCAACGATCAAATGAAGCGAATCCTTCAAAAAGGGTAAATAAAAAAAAACAACAATAAAAAAGAATTAACCAGAGATGAAGGAAAAACGAAGTTCAAGACAAAAGCAAAGTGCTCTAAAGATCAAATAGTTGATGCAATGCGTAGATGATAACCTTTGTTTTAAAAAAAAAATGTGTATCCGACAAACATTTCATTTGGGCCTTTATACCCTTTTCTTTCAATACCTTTTAGCCCCTAGCCATCTTACAAGCCTAACAAAGTCCACGCAGATCGAATGATGATTGCTCATATTTTCATAAAACTTAATTTTGAGATAAGACAAAATAACTTTCAATGTGTCCAAAAAAAAAAAGATTTGAAAATGAATAATGTCTCAAGAATAGGGGACCTCTCTACCAACCAGCCAAAAGCATACAAAAGAAAATCGAAGCAATTTGAGCCATCCTTTTAGCTGACCCTTTCCTACCCACTACTTCTTCCAAACGGAACCCCATTCCAAAAAAAAAAAACAACAACAAAACTGGGGCAGCTTGATGAACCTCACCGCGCGTCTTTTCCTTGAAATTCGTCAAACCATAATCTCAAGAATGGGGCAGCTTTGCAGATCTTACTTGAATTTTTCACCAGAATTATCATGGATTCACCATCATACTCATTACACCAAATCGGGGCAACTTTTTAGGTACCTCGTGTTTCGCTTTGGCACTCATCTCCTGTAAGGAGCGTATGAGGTGACAAGCCCGCATGGCTATCCCATTATCTTCCAAACCATTCTAAACAATTCCCATTTCTTCACTTCCGAGTGAATTCAAGCATGTGTACGTTAATGTCTCGGGAGAAAAAGTCAAAATGTAATAATCTGAAAGTTAGATCTCGGATGTATGACATTCCTCACTTTTCTAAGCATTGGAAATAATGGTCAGTCTGATGATTGCAAGTAAGACCATGGACTCGAAAAAATAACAAAAAAACAAAACAAAGCAAACGTTTTCATATATTTATCAAAAAGAAAGTATTTCTCATCGAAACCCTCTTCATTCACATGAATGGTTATCGATTTCCTTCTTCAAAAAAAAAAAAAAAACCAAAGAAAACACAAAAAGAATAACATTCAGATTTTCTCTCTCAAGCCATATTGTTTCATGTCGATAAACTTTCAAATTTGTGTCAAAATTAAATAACATTTGAAGTTTCAGGAATTTCAAAATTCGAAATCCCAGTTTCTACACTGGCCCACAAAATGAAAGGTTTCAACACCCCTACGCTTTTTCAAAAATCAAATTTCTATCAAAATTACAAGACATTTCACAAATTACAAATTTCAAGAATTTCAAAATCTGAAAGCCCAGTTTCCATACTGGCCCCTAAGCCCAGTTTCCACACTGGCCAACATTTCTCAAATTACAAGTTTCAAGAATTTCAAAATTTGAAAGTCCAGTTTCCACACTGGCCCACAAAGCCCAATTATCACATTGGTCCCAAACCCAGTTTCCATACTGGCCCCTAAGCCCAGTTTCCACACTAGCCAACATTTCTCAAATTACAAGTTTCAAGAATTTCAAAATTCAAAAGCCCAGTTTTCACACTGGCCCCCAAGCCCAGTTTCCACACTGGCCCCCAAGCCCAGTTTCCACACTGGCCCCCAAGCCCAGTTTCCACACTGGCCCCAAAAGCCCAGTTTCCACATTGGCCCCCAAGCCCAGTTTCCATACTGGCCCCCAAGCCCAGTTTTCACACTGGCCCCAAGCCCAGTTTTCATACTGGCCCTAAAGTCCAATTTCCACACTGGCCCCCAAGCCCAGTTTCCACACTGGCCCCCAAGCCCAGTTTCCACACTGGCCCCAAAAGCCCAGTTTTCACACTAGCCCCCAAGCCCAGTTTCCACACTGGCCCCCAAGCCCAGTTTCCACACTGGCCCTAAAAGCCCAGTTTTCACACTGGCCCCCAAGCCCAGTTTCCACACTGGCCCCCAAGCCCAGTTTCCACACTGGCCTCCAAGCCCAGTTTTCACACTGGCCCCAAAAGCCCAGTTTCCACACTGGCCCCAAGCCCAGTTTCCACACTGGCCCCAAGCCCAGTTTCCACACTGGTCCCAAAAGCCCAGTTTTCACACTGGCCCCCAAGCCCAGTTTCCACATTGGCCCCAAAAGCCCAGTTTTCACACTTGCCCCCAAGCCCAGTTTCCACACTAGCCCCAAAAGCCCAGTTTCCACACTGGCCCCAAAGCCCAGTTTCCACACTGGCTCCAAGCCCAGTTTTCACACTGGCCCCAAGCCCAGTTTTCACACTGGCCCTAAAGTCCAGTTTCCACACTGGCCCCCAAGCCCAGTTTCCACACTGGCCCCAAAAGCCCAGTTTTCACACTGGCCCCCAAGCCCAGTTTCCACACTGGCCCCAAAAGCCCAGTTTTCACACTGGCCCCTAAGCCTAGTTTCCATACTGGCCCCCAAGCCCAGTTTCCACACTGGCCCCCAAGCCCAGTTTTCACACTGGCCCCCAAAGCCCAGTTTCCACACTGGCCCCAAGCCCAGTTTCCACACTGGCCCCAAAAGCCCAGTTTTCACACTAGCCCCCAAGCCCAGTTTCGACACTGGTCCCAAAAGCCCAGTTTTCACACTGGCCCCCAAGCCGAGTTTCCACACTGGCCCCAAAAGCCCAGTTTTCACACTGGCCCCCAAGCCTAGTTTCCGCACTGGCCCCCAAGCCCAGTTTCCACACTGGCCCCCAAGCCCAGTTTTCACACTAGCCCCCAGAGCCCAGTTTCCACACTGGCCCCCAAGCCCAGTTTTCACACTGGCTCTTAACTTCAATTTTTGCCTGGCCCTTAAGTTCAATTTTTGTATGGCACCTTTAGTTTCTCTTTGGGATATCGATCCTCTGCTAGGCAATGGTCGAACCCTTTTTATTGCATCGTGATTCTCTTCATCTTATGTACTTGAATCGATTGTTATTCTCCTCTTTTCTCTTTGAAACCCAGACGAAATTAGTATTTCTATCTTTACTTATCTTTTACTCTAATAATATAAAAACGTTGTTTGTCATATTATCTAGTAAAATCTAAGTAAAGAGGGGCAGCTGTCAATACCCAATTTCGTCCGGGTAAATATAATTCATCACAAAAATAAATAAAAAAAAAAAACATAAAAAAAAAACCAAAATGAAAAATACTATTTATTTTACTTTTTGCACCCCAAAATTTTCTTTTAAACACTTAATCCAATGGCCCAAAATAATCTCACATTTTTTACTTCCTCACCACCCATCTTTTCTTATCACACCCCATTCTCCACATCACCATCCACCTCACCCTCCACATCATCTACCTTTTTCATTTACTTTTTCCACATAATTTCCATATTAATTTTATATATCAACTTTTCTAATTATTCCACTTACATTTTTTAATTATATCTTCTCCATCAACATTTTTTATTATCCATTTTTCTCCACCTTATTTCTCCACCCACTTTTTATATTATTTCTTTCACTTATTTTCCACATTAACTTTTACTATTCACTATATTTTATTTCACCTAATTTCTCCACCAACTTTTTATATTATTTCTTCCACTTAATTTCCACACCTAATTTCTCCACCAACTTTTTATATTATTTCTTTCACTTATTTTCCACATTAACTTTTACTATTCACTATATTTTATTTTACCTACTTTCTCCACCAACTTTTTATATTATTTCTTTCACTTAATTTCCATACCTAATTTCTTCACCAACTTTTTATATTATTTCTTTCACTTATTTTCCACATTAACTTTTACTATTCACTATATTTTATTTCACCTAATTTTTCCACAAACTTTTTATATTATTTCTTTCACTTATTTTCCACATTAACTTTTTCTATTCATCTTTTTTTATTATATTTTATTTCATCTAAATTTTCCACCAACTTATTATATTATTTTTATTCATCAACTTTCTTCATCCTTAACTCTATAAATACCTACATTCTCTTCACTTCACACACACACAAAAATTACATAATACTCATCTCTTCTCTCTCAAAACCTCTTCATTCCATCCCAAAACTCTACTTCATTTTTCTCTCACATTTTACTATTTCCTAATCCCTCTATACATAGTAAATCCCATACCACATTTCTACTATAAATTCATCTTCTTCGCCATCAACCTATCTCTCCTTACAACTTATTACAAGCAAAGTTTTGCTTCATCTTTCAAATCTTCAACGAGGTACACATTTTCTTTTCATTCTATTTATATGCATTTTGATCTTTTTTTTTAAATTTATCCAATTTTCTACCACAATTTTATCTTATGTTTTTTTTTTCTTTCACAATTTTATGTCATAGACATTTCAACTCGTCTCTCTTCTTAATAAAAAGAAAACTAAAATATAAAAATTAAAGATAAAAAGAAAAATACAAAATAAAAAAATCAAAATCCCAAAAATATGTTTTAAAGGTTTAGGCACATGTGTGATCGCACGCATCGTCCTTGTGCCAAAAACCTTTTCTCTTTCTTCAAAAAAATGTCAAAAATACGTTTCAAAGGTTTAAGCACATGTGTGATCGCACGCATCGTCCTTGTGCTAAAAACCTTTTCTCTCTTTTAAATAAAATTACAAAAATATGTTTTAAAGGTTTAGGCACATGTGTGATCGCACGCATCGTCCTTGTGCTAAAAACCTTTTCATTCTCCTAAATAAAAAATACCAAAAAATATAAAATCTTCAAAAAACTAAAAAAAACATCTATGTTTCAAATACAAATAATATCGCCTTGCCAGAACTACGTGATCCTTGATTCTCTATCAAAAGTGGAGATACGTAGGAGCAAGGCTAGTCCTTGTCAGGTTCATTTCCCCAAAAATCCAAAATCATTTCTAAACAAATTTCTCAACAAATCCTTAAACAAAATTTTCAAGCAGTTTCAAACGAACTACGGAACCCTGATTTCTCATTCTGAATGAGAATACGTAGGAGCAAGGTCAATCCTTGTCGGGCCCAAAAACCTAAAAAATATTGTTTGTTTCTTTCGAGTTTTATTTCAAGAGAAAGTTAAACATTTTGAAAACCACATCCATATTCGCATATTTAATTAAAGGTACTGCCTTAATGCAGGCGTTGTAGGGTGCTAATACCTTCCCTACACGTAACCGACTCCCGAACCAAGAATCTGGTTCTAATAGACCATGCCTTATCATTTTATGGTTTTTCCGTAGTTTTCCAGAATAAACTATGGTGGCGACTCCAAAATCTCTTTTTTTTCAAAACTATTTTTTTCTTTTTCGGATCGTCGTCCCGTCGCGATTTTTTCCGGTTGCGACAATCAATATAATCACATTGTATTGTATGGACTACAAAATAGCATGAGCTAGTGTCACTGTATACTTGGACAAATTATACTTTGATATTTTTGTAAAGATTAAAAAAATAATATTTTAGGATTGATGATAGTTTTAAAATATTGATATTCGATTATTTTTAATATTAAAATATTTAATATATATAATAGAAAAGTTTATAGATGAGTTTCGTTATTTAAAAGTATATTTTTATAGAAATTATTTTTATATATATATTTTTTATTTTTCTCTAGTTTATCTTATCTCTTGTTTATCTATTTGAAGATTGGAGACTACTGGAGTAATCTTTATGGTGAACTTTTAATTTTTGTCCGATTAATTTTTTTTAGAGTAAGTTGGTTTTCTCATTTTCTTGGTTCATTTATTCTTTGACATGCGAGAGTTTTTATGGCTTGCATGAGGCGTAAGAATCTTCCATATAACTCTGTACTGATCAATGGTCCTAATAATGTGTCTTGATCATGTTTGTGTTGTTTCTAGGGGTAGATAGGTCTTCTTATGTGTTTGAAGGTGTTTTGAGTCTCTAAGCTTTTTGAGTTGTTTCACAGGCAATGAAAGCTAATTGTAATTATTCTAAGTTTTAAATTTGTTTCAATTAATGATAAGTCTTGGCAATTGTGATTATATGATAAATTTTTAAATTTGATAAGCATGAGATGTTGAATTGGGGATTAGACTCTTAAAATGCATTTCTAACTTGTGTGATGAATTTTGCAGTAATTTGATGAGTGATATTACAAATGTGATTGTTTTGGAATGAGTTGAACTGCTAAACATCAAATTAGTATGTTTTTACTATGTTTGAAGCATTGGAATGGTAATTGACATGGTTGGCTTTACATAATTGCAAAATTTTGTTTTATACAATTATGCAGACTTACTGAACGAAGGGTTGTGTCGTTGGACGACACCAAAGTCAGAGAGCTCACTAACTTGGTAGTAGTTAGGCGAGAATGTTCTCACTAAAGTGACTCCAAAGTCAGAGAGCTTACTGACTTGGTTGTTGTTGAACGTGATTAAACCATGCTGGTCGAATTTTGGCAATTAAATCCATGTGAGCTCTAATGGTATTTTTCACTAGGTGACAATTAGGCTCAGTAAGTGATTTATAGCAAAAATTGTTCCAATGCTAGTGTCCCTAGGTGAAACTTCTAGCCGTTGGATGAGTGAGTCATCATGTACTACACGTTGAGTGAGTGAATGCTCTCAATGAGCAAAACTAGCAAAGTTATTCATTCAATTTTATTTTAAGTGAATATGTGTGTGAATAATGTAGTATTAACAATTATTAAGAGAATTATCTAGGTATGGAATATTTATGAGAATGGTGTGCATTGATCCAAGGTGGATTAGACTTAAGGTTTTTTTAGTGTATGCATTAATATAATGATTTAGTATTGGGCGTTATCATGATATTCTAATAATCATCCAGACTCATGTAGAAGATTATGTGTTAGGTGGTGAGAGTAACAAGAGCTAATAGTTTAGGACTTTGGCCTAAGTTGAGAATGGGCTAATTTTATGAGTGGTAGGACGAAACATATTAGTAATGGCTCTACAAAACAATAAAGTAGAGGTCATCACAAGTGCGAAACTTATCAGAGTCTAATATCAATGCGTGTCTAGATAACTAAATTTTGTTTAGTCTTTATTTGTGATATACTTGTCTTTATGAATGATTGGTATGTGATATTAACTTTAGTTCTATTATATGATTTTATTTTAATTTTTGTAAATTAGCTTACCATTTTTTCTATGTTGTTTTTGTTTTTTTTTGTAATATCACTTTTGAAGAAGCAAGATTTCATCTGTCTTAAAGAAAGTGATGATCCAGCCCTAGTTCTTAGAGTGGAGTTGTTTTTTCTATAATATCTTTTGAGGGATATTTTATTTTATGTTATAAATCTTTAAATTCCTAGAGTTGTATACTTTTTTATGTTGGATTGTTATGGTTAGTTTTTGAGATGATTCTAAAAGCCTATTTTAGTTATGAATTATTAATTAATTATGTGATGCTTTATTTTCTTAGTAATATGTTATAATAGTAAAACGTGGTATAAATTATTTTTATTTAATTATTTAATATTATTCCTTTTACATAAAATATTAGCCTATATTCTCATTATATATATAAAATATTAGGTGCATGTTTTATATATTTTTTCTTTTATTGTAATTAATTTTTAGTTCTTTCTTTTTAATATTCTTTAAGCAATATTTTTTTTTAATAAGCAACGTGAAAAGGTTAGGTATTGATATTAAGAAAATAAATTATTATTTATAATGATGCTATCTCACCTGAGTGAAGAATAAACATTCTATTAAAAAAATACTTATGACACAAGTGGGATTCCTCCATTCTTCATTTGTAAATTAAATAATTATATTAAATCAATAAAAAATTATAAGTTTTAACCTTTTAATTTATTTTAAAAAATATTGTATATATATGAAGAGAAAAATATGAATAAGGTTTCTTAACCAATAATTTTAAACAAGTTATTTCAGTTGTGTAGTTTAGAATAAGAGTTTGGGTGACATAAGATTATATTTCTTTATATTATGTTAGATCATGTCATTTATTATGTATAGAGAAAAAGAGGTACGATTTATTGATTTAGGTAGTGTTTGGATAAACAGATTTACTATTGGTGAGAAGGGGAGAACGAGTGACCCCTCTATTTGGTTTAGCAGATTTAGTATGATTTATGAGGATGAAATTATGGATAGACGAGATTCTGATCTATATAGTAAGATATTTATTGGATAAAATATCTTAGATATTTTAAGCGGTTAAGATACATACGAATAACTAATCAGATTTTCAGGTAATTAAGGTTATTTTTTCGCTTATGAAACACTTATAAATACAATGACAGAGTCAAAAGCCAGGTAGGTTCCACTTACGTTTTATGGACTCTAGATAATATTCTATAGTGATAATATAATCACTTTCTTGAGAGCTGAGGCTCCATAACTTACGTCTGACTTGAGCGTCGGAGTATCTTCGCAGGTACCTCCCCCCTCCGTTGGTGAAAGTAGACGAGCGGTACGAGCTGAAGTAGCGCGAACGACAACAATTGAGGAGAAGTGAGCGTCCCAAACATTTAGAAGCAACAAAGACACATCGAAAAACATCTATACCGAAACATTTTGGCGCCCACCGTGGGGCCGAGCGTCATCCCATTGATACTGCAAGGAGCCAAGACGAGCGCTCGGTCTCGACATCGTTATTTCGGATCAACATCAAGAATCTACAGCAAGGCAAAAACTACACCAAAAAAGTCATCATCTCTACATGAAGTTTCATCAGCAAGTTCATGATGCTTCTCAGCATTTCAAGTCACCCTGGTACCTCCTCGGTGACCAAAACAGAGCTCATAAGGAAAGTCAATCTGCAGTTTGAGGAAAGACCCTGGATGCCCTTATCAGCCGCATCCCTGTTGCCTATGGAGAAGACGGCTGTCACCCAGAGACAAACCCTTTCGACGCCTCCAAGTTCGCCGCAATGTCCAGCTCAGCCTTCGCGTCTTCCGCAACACTCACGACATCCACGCGCCATTCGGTTCTGCCTTCACGTCGTCCAACCCAATTTCTATTCGCCAAACGTCGTCACCCAGGACACCCTCCAGCACCGTCCACAGGCCCTCATCGAGTGCGCCAGAGGAAGCTGGACCTACGCTATCTTTAGGCGGTCCTCATGCCACTATTCCGGCTCCACGCCTGCCGCGCCGTCCGGTCCAGCCTCACGTCACCCGCCACACCATCCAGTACAGTCTCCGTGTCATCCGTCGCGCCCAGGTTTGCGTCTTCACCAATAACCACGGTTTCCGCATTTATAATGGCAACCCCTACAACGAGCAATTCCGCCGCAGGTGTCGCACTCAACTTCCGTGACAGTGATTCACGAAATCATTTCTCACGCCTCTTGTGCAAACTCGATGTCACCGCCATCCACTGTGAACGCGGCAACTAACACCTCCATCACCTTGGCCTGAACCCTATTTTTAAGGGTTAGATACCCAGGCCTTCATCAATTAACCCAGTAGTCGTCGTCCTGGGAGGCGGCAAGCCCACCTCATCGTCAATAGCTCCTTGAGAAGCTACACTCCACCATCGCCCACCCTTCCTGATTATTGGATGCGCCGCCAACCGTCGTAGATACGTGGGGGTCTGCAATCACGAGCCCCTGGCCGATATTCTCCATCTGGTTTCTTTTCTCCCTGCTCCGTATCAGATGATAAATCATGAAGGCCGCAATGGAATGCACTCAGGCCACCTACAACATCACCAGCAGCTTCTCCATTGCCGTTTCAAGGCTGGCTTCTTCCAGTACCGGGTCTGACTGACGATTCTGCCAGGAGCTCGGTTCCAATCACATGAGCAAGCTCGCCGGCAGCAAACTCGCCGGTTGCATGGTAGACTCCCACACGAGAGATCGCCAAACAGATCGCGGATTCCAGCCCCCGTTCCATCCACCTCGCCGTTCGGTTCCGCCTCCGCATCATCCGCCGCCCTTTCAGTGTGTGGCAGCCTAACTAGATTCCAAAGGCTTAGTTCCTTTTCGAGCCTCAACTGGATGACTCAACCGGATGCCTCTCAACCTTTATTTAACGCCTCTTACGCAATGTGTATCCATACAGTTATTATCAATTGTTCTTTTATGCACGTTGGAGGACACCTACAAACTCATATGTTACTTCCGGCCGACCATGATCAATTCTAATATGCATTTTTCAAACGTTCAATCAAGACCGAACGACCACGTCTATATTTTGATATTATTTTACAGGTCATAAGGTCTAAAGCAATTATGAGTTCATCGTAGTATGAATTTCAAATTTTGGTCTCCAGATAATCAACTAAAGACCAACCAGTCTTACTCTCTTGGCCGATTGGCTTTATAGCATAATCTATTTTGGATATTAATTGTCTAACCTTGTAAATGCATCGGTTTGTTTAGCTATTCTTTTTCTCATTCTACAGTGCAGATAAACACATCTTGCATACAAAGGCGGATGCCAAAGAGCCGTTCATGCTGAAGCACTAAAAACTGGGGAAACACTCCTAGACTTGGTAGATGTTCGCCCTAGAACACCCAGGTGCATTGAATAAAGGGATACACTCCCTCTGGTCGATGTTCGCCCTAGAACACCCAAAAAATCAAACCTAGGGGATCATCCCTTAGTCTAGGTTACGTTCGCACAAGAACACCTAGCGCACGCAAACATAGAGTCAGTCTACCTATTATGGAACCTGGCAGCTACTCGGTCCTTCAGCCTCACACTTGGCCATCCATGACCTCAAGCGTTCCAGCATTTGGTCGTTCGGCCTCACATGTTTTCGGTCCTTCAACCTCAATCGCTCGGTCATCCATAACTTCCAGTGTTCAAACGTTCGACCGTTCAGCCTCACAGGTTTTCGGTCCTTCGGCCTCAACCGTTCGGCCTTTCGTGGCCTTAAGCGTTCCAGCATTTGGCCGTTCGGCCTCGCAGGTTTTCGGTCCTTCGACCTCAACCGCTCGGCCATCCATGGTCTCAAGTGTTCAAGCATTCGGCCTTTCGGCCTCAAAGGTATTCGCCCTTTGGCTTCAACCGCTCGGCCATCCATGGCCTCAAGTGTTCAAGCATTCGGCTGTTCGGCCTCAAAGGTATTCGCCCTTTGGCTCCACCGTTCGGCCATCCATGGCCACAAGCGTTCTAGCATTCGGCCATTCGGCCTCACTGACGTTCGGCCACTCGGCCTCTACCGCTCGGCCACCCGTGGCCTCAAGCGTTCCAGCAGTCGGCCATTCGGCTTCACTAACGTTCGGCCACTCGGCCTCTACCGCTCGGCCACCCATGGCCTCAAGCGTTCCAGCAGTCGGCCATTCGGCTTCACTAACGTTCGGCCACTCGGCCTCTACGGCTCGGCCATACATGGCCTCATGTGTTCAAACATTCAACCGTTCGGCCTCACATGTTTTTGGTCCTTCGACCTCCACCGCTCGGTCATCCTTGGCCTCAGGTGTTAAAACGTTCAACCACTCGGCCTCCACCGTTCGGCCATCCATGGCCTCAATCGTTCCAGCATTTGGCCGTTCGGCCTCACTGACGTTCGGCCACTCGACCTCTACCGTTTGGCCACTCGGCCTCTACTGCTCGGTCATACATGGCCTCATGTGTCCAAACATTCAACCGTTCGGCCTTTTGCGGCCTCAAGCTTTCCAGCTTTTGGCCGTTCGGCCTCACATGTGTTTGGTCCTTTGACCTCCACCGCTCGGTCATCATTGGCCTCAGGTGTTAAAACGTTCAACCACTCGACCTCCATCGTTCGGCCATCCATGGCCACAAGCGTTCTAGAATTCGGCCATTAGGCCTCACTGACGTTCGGCCACTCGGCCTCTACCGCTCGGCCACCCGTGGCCTCAAGCGTTCCAGCAGTCGGTCATTCGGCTTCACTAACGTTCGGCCACTCGGCCTCTACCGCTCGGCCATACATGGCCTCATGTGTTCAAACATTCAACCGTTCGACCTTTTGCGGCCTCAAGCTTTTCAGCTTTTGGCCGTTCGGCCTCACATGTTTTTGGTCCTTTGACCTCCACCGCTCGGTCATCCTTGGCCTCAGGTGTTAAAACGTTCAACCGCTCGGCCTATGGCAAAGAGAAAACCCATAAAGCCCGTCGTTCAGTCCACAGATGAGCAACGACCGGAAACACACTCCCTAACACAACGAATACAACCTCCCTCAAACTATGTGAAAATTTTTAACTATGAGGTATTTTTTTTAATCTAGCTTACCCTTTTGCTTTATTTTTGTTTTTTGTTATGTTTCCTTGGTTTTATTTGACTATGATCATCTGGTGGGTGTGAGCAGAGGGTGATGAGATGTCACTTGAGTAGACCTTGGTGGAGATGTCTCTGATACTCCTATGCAGTAGTAGTAGATTCATCTGTTTTTGTTTTCTTTTGTTTTGTGGTTGAGATGACCATTCTTATATATAGTTTTGATACAACTATATTGTATATAAAATTTTAAATTTATGGTTATTTTGGATGACTGTAAATTATACTTTATAATCACTTCTCTAACTAGTCTTTTATATTAAATGTGTGATGACTATTATATAATTTTATGCTATATTTTGGGATGTTACAAACAATAAATAAAGTGTAACAATGATAAATAGGAGGTGAAACAATATATAATTATAATTCTTAAACTAAAATAAAAGATCTAGACTCAATAACAACTGTTTTTAAGTTGGTATTATCGTTATTTTACATTGAATAAAGTTTCTTTGAATCCTTTTATTCAGTCTAGTTTTTTTATTTTTGTAAAAGTGTTGGAATATCCTATCTTCCCCTTTTATTATTAATATATTTTTTATTGTTGATAAAAAAAACAAAAAAAAACTATTATAAAGATGAATAGTTGTTTTGAGTATTATTATCATAACTCAACAAATCTCTTATGTATATGTTATTTGGATAGTTAGTGGTTTACAATTGGCTTAAATGTTTACTTCGTCCTCATGTTAAGAGCTAAATTTATGTTTAGTATCCAATTTTAAAAATGAAGACATTGGGTCCTTATGTTATGAAAAGTGTATGAATAAGGTCATGTCCGTTAAGTTGACAGCAACGACGTTAAGTTCATGCTGATGTGGTCGTACTTTTTCTCTTCTCTCTTCTGCTATCCAGCTTTTTCTCTCTCTTGTTCAGCTTTTTCTTTGATGATTTGTCGAACTTGTTCTTCATTTGTGGACCTTATTCATATACTTTTCATAACATAGGGACCCAATGTCTTCATTTTTAGAACCGGGTACTAAACAGAAATTCACCTCTTAACATGGGGACGAAGTAAGCATTTAAGCCTTTACAATTTTAACTTTGTAAAAGTTGAACGATAAACTTTACAATTTTCATATATATATATATGATAACAAATGATGGATAGATTTTAGAGTGTTAGTATAATTAAAATGTCAAAAAAAATTCTTAGTGATGTTTAGTATGAGTTTACTTTTTAAAAAATAAAATATAAAATATAATATGTAATAAAAAAAAATAAGATCTACAAATTTCTCTTTTGAAAATTTTAAATTAAAATAATGTCAAAATTTCTTTTCTTTCAGTTGAGATATTCCAACAACATCATTTCCTGTAATGACAATATCATCAACATATACTATTAAGTAAACACATTTCTCAAGAGAAGAATGACAGTAAAAAACTGAATGATCTGCTTCATTGCGTTTTATCCCAAATTTTTGAACAATGGATACAGTTTGCATACCATACCAGACTCTCCCTGAGCAACAAACCCAGGAGGTTGCTCCATATATACTTCTTCCTCAAGATCACCATGTAGGAATGCATTCTTGATATCCAATTGATGAAGTGGCCAGTGACGAATGGTTGCCATGGCAAAAAAGAAGCAAATAATAGTCATCTTGGCTACATGAGAGGAAGTGTCACAATAATCAAGACCATAAACCTGAGTGTAACCTTTTGCAACAAGTCGGGCTTTGAGCCGATCAATTTCACCACCAGGGCCAACTTTAACTACATACACCCATCGACAACCAACTGCCTTTTTGCCCGGGGGAAGGGGCACCAGCTCCCAAGTATTACTGTGGTCAAGAGCCTACATTTCTACAATCATAGCTTGTCACCATTCAGGATGATCAAGTGCTTCTTTCACATTTTTGGGTATAACAACAGAAGACATTGAGGATAAAAGAGAAAAATAGGAGGGCGAAGATCGATGATAGCTAAGAAAATTATAAATGGGACGAGAGTTTCGAGTGGAACGAGTATCTTTTTTGAGAGCAATAGGCCATGCTAAATCATTTGCACCAGGAGGCGTGGGAGGAGGTGACGAGGGAGAAGAATCTGAAGTAGGAGATTCACCATTGTCTTGGGGAGGTGGACTATCCATTGGGGCCCTATATGAATTGATCTCGGTATGTGGAGAAACGGGTTCAGGAGGATTGTGATCAAGACTTGGAATGATAGAGATAGTGGAACTATTTGACTCAGTCACTGGAATAGGAAGGACATGTTGGAGGATAGAAACATCCTGAACAGATGGAGAGAAGTAAGGAGTTTGTTCAAAGAATGTGACATTGGCAGACATGTAATACTTCTTAGTTTCAGGAGAGTAACACCGATATCCCTTTTGAAGTCGAAAATAGCCTAAGAAGACACATTTGAGAGCGCGAGCAGAGAGTTTGCCTAGATTTGGAGACATGTCATGAACAAAACATACACAACCAAACACTCGGAGAGATGTATGAAAGAGAGGATCATTAGGAAACATAATGGAGAAAGGGAATTTATTATCAATAGAGGAGGATGACATTCTATTAATAAGATAACATACAGTTAAGATGACATCCCCTAGTGATGGACAGGAATATGGGCACCAAGCAAAAGGGTACGGGTAGTTTCAACCAAGTGTCTATTT